>NW_024412407.1:32282989-32284649 GCF_014898765.1 Herpailurus yagouaroundi
TTTATTTATTTATTTATTTATTTATTTATTTATTTATTTATTTATTTTTAGAGTTTAAAACATAATCTTCTGGGGCACCTGGGTGGCTCAGTCAGTTAAGCATGGGACTTCAGCTCAGGTAATGATCTCAGAATTCATGAGTTTGAGCCCCACGTCGGACTCTGCGCTGACAGCTCAGAGCCTCCTTTGGATTCTGTGTCTCCCTCTCTTTCTGTGCCTCTCCCTTACTGCTCTCATGCTCTGCCTCTCTCTCTCTCTCTCTCTCTCTCTCTCTCTCAAAAATAAATAAATACATAAGTACATAAATAAATAAATACATAAATACATAAATATATAAATAAGGCATAATCTTCTAAACAGCAATGACTAAAAGAGAATAAATTTGATGAAGAAATCAAGTGTCTTTATAAATCACACGCTAATGATTTAACAAAATTTCTGGACTACTTTTAGTCTAGAGTACTTAGAACAGTCACTTTTAAAGAAAATAAAGCACCTTATGTGTTATATACAATCATAGCTAATTTTCTGAAAATTAACCTCTAAAAATGTAATTCTATACAATATTACTATTCACTAACACTTATTAAGTACCCACAATGTACCAAACACTTTACATCCTCTCATTTGATCTCCAAACTACCCTATGAAGTTCTATTACAACCATTTTACAGATTAAGAAATTTAAGCAGAAGTGATTAAGTAATTTGCCCAAAGTCACACAGCTAAAGTGAAGAACCAGGATACAGATACCCCAGCTATGATACTTAAACTGAGATCCTTGACCTTCGGCTCCGATCATGGTTTTGCTGCGTTTTGAATTATAAATTTTTCACATTTTAGGAAATCAGAACTAAACTTTTCACCCAGTAATATTTAACAATATCAGTTAAATGAAAAATACTGACATAATTCAGGCACTCTTACAAATCTCTGTACCTCTAAAATCATACACAATTTACAGTAAGTTCTACAGTACAGAGATCTGGCAACTTTTCCACCAGCACGCCTTTTTGGGATACAGCTGTGTTAAAATTATCTACAGAAATCCAGCATGCACAGGGACCCTATTGAGTGGGTACAGAAGGTTTTTATCTTGTTTTGTTTGGGTTGCTTTCTGTTTTGGTTTTTTTAGTATTTTGGTTTGGTTTTGTTCTTTGCAACCAGAAAGCTAGAAGGTGAACGCATTAAGTTGGAAGATGAAAGTCTAATCCTTTGCTGTCTTCCGCTTACAACACAAGGCCTGGGTGCCAATGTGCACAAGAGTTTAAGTCTCGGAGGATCGGCCTTTGCTCAGCGTGCGTGCGGACGCGGCGCCACCCGTTCCCGCCCCGTCGAGCACTCCCGGCGGCCGACGCCAGGGCACCGGGTGGCGGCGAGCCCCGCGTTCGGCGGAGGGCGGGGGACGGAAGGCGATGGAGACGGGCGAGGACAACCCGCGGGGGCCTTACCCAGCTCCGTGCCCAAGTTGCGAGCGGACATGGCGCGGGCCACAGCAGCAGTCGCAAGCTCCTCAACGCCCAGCTCACCTCCTCCCAGCCCTTCCTGCGTCCCACCCCCTCGGCTCCGGCGCGCTCGCCCCGCCCCTGTCCCTCTGGGGGCGGGGCCGGCGACCTCTGCCCCCGGGCCCTCTGCCCCCGGGCCCTCTGCCCCCGGGCCC
>NW_024412407.1:32284659-32353177 GCF_014898765.1 Herpailurus yagouaroundi
CCTCTGCCCCCGGGCCCTCTGCCCCCGGGCCCTCTGCCCCCGGGCCCTCTGCCCCCGGGCCCTCTGCCCCCGGGCCCTCTGCCCCCGGGCCCTCTGCCCCGTCTGCTGCCCCGCGTAGGAATCCTGCCGCCCATCGCCCTGGCTCCTTACCGCAGGTATGCGACTCGAGCCCTAGCTCCCGAAACAATGCCACCAAAACCCGTTTTAAAATGCTTGAGCTGCCAACTGCACTGAATAAAGACATTTCGAAACTTTTAACTGTAAGATTAAGTAACCGGAGGGGAGAGCATTCCTCCCAGTTACTGTCCGAGGGCAGAGCTCTGCAGCCCCATGCCTGAAGGGCAGCAGTGGTCCCTTAGCCTCGTAAGGGCGGCCAGCGAACAAACAAGGGTCCAGAGCACACTGGGACTTCTAACCTAGACCTCGTGGAAAAAAAAGCAGATCAGTTGCCTGAAAAAAAGGGGGGTGGGGCTAGGAGTGAGAAGTCGGCTTTCTCAGCATAGCACTTGCAGTAATTAAGTGGGACAGTGGGCACATCAACTGCCTTTCTAAGGTTCATTTTCCTCGTCTCTAAGAAAAGACTTTGACGATTTCTTGGACCTCTAAACTCTGAATCTGTAATACTAAGATTTTTTTCAGCCTAACTTGTCTGTAACCAGGAGGTTAAAATTGTCTAGAGTCATTCATCATAGACTACTAGTCAGCTCCTCTCTACTCACCATAAAAGGCACCCCCTCTCTGCTGGAAGGAAGAAAACTCCTAGTCGTGGCTTGTCCACCAGGAGCCAGTTACTGTGCTAGGTGCCTTTAGATGTATGATAGCATTTGAGTCTCAGAACAATCCTTCCAAGTATGTATTGGATCTCATTGCTATACCTGCAGACACCAAGGTTCTGCGTAAAGAGGCATACTGGTATACTGGAAACTGACAAGGCTGGGAAAAGGCACACAAACCCCTTAATATACCAGCAATTCCACTAACAACTCATCTGTAAAATGGGGATGATCAAAATATATATGCCTTGCAAAGCTCTGTGTGTCGAGCACCTAGGAAATGTTATGGCATATAATAGGTGCTCAACAAATGGAAGCTGTTAATGTTATTGTCAAGTTCACAAAACAATTATAGGGCTCAACAGGAAAAGTAACCCCAGTCTTACTCCCTTACACTGAGCTGCCTCTCAGCTTTGTCAAGACATAGCTATTGCTCAGTAGTTTGAATGTGTCTAGATTCTAATCCATGTATAATAGCATGTTTTCCTTTATTTTTATTTTAACCCTCAAAAAGAGAAGAGCAAACCCTGAAAGTCTGGAGCACTTGCAGCTAGACCATCTGCTCTCAAGTAGAACATAAACAATGTCACAGAAAATCAACATCAGCCAAGGCCATTGTAACCATGATGAAACAACAAAAACAAGACCACTCGTACTCCTGTTTGAACACAGAAAAAACATGAACATGTCCAAAACACAAAAATGACAAAATGGCCCTTTTCCTGCCTAATATAAGTGTCACTTCTTTATCTAGCAACTTTAACCTTACCCCCTTCTTCTTGTATTCTAAATAAGAATTAAGATGCTCTGTCATAGAACAACTTGGGGCAGCTGGCTGGCTCAGTCAGAAAAGCATGCAACTCTTGATCTCAGAGTTGTGAGTTTGAGCCCCACATGGAATGGAGAGACTACTAAAAAAATTTTTTTTAATTAAAAAAAAAAAAAAGAATTCTCACCACTTCCTTCCAGCATCCAACCCAGAGTAATGCTCTGCTTCCTTGAACCTTCCCCAAACCATGGAACACAAGCCCATTTCTAACACTCTCTGACACACCTCAGAGTCCTGCATGGTGAGTGTTCTTCCTTGTTTCAATAAATTAATAAATCCAAATTTATCCAACCACAGGTGTGTTCCTGTGATCTTCAGCTAGAGAGCACTGACATCCATGCAAAGACAGTAAATGGAATTCTGCTTTTAGGGGCAGACACAACTCTAAGCCAGATTCTAAGCCACTTATATACACCCACATGCAACACAAATTTATTAAAACAAACAAAAACTGTGAGATCCTAACTTAGTTAAAACACAAGAATCAGGGAAGCCTCCAACAGCTGACATTTCAGCAATGTATCTGACAAAAACTTCTCAAGGACTTTTTCTAAAATTGACATGTTTCTAATACTAATCTGGAATTAATCTCTACAGTTTGAAAGTATGTTAAACTTTCAGGATTCAGAAGGATAGTAGGGATAGAAGGAAAAAAAATGAGTTTCATTTAACTTTTTCTTTTAAATGTTTATTTATTGAGAGAAATAGAGAAGGAGTAGGGGGAGGCGCAAAGAGAGAGGGAAAGAGAGAGAATCCCAAGCAGGCTCTGAGCTGTCAAAGCAGAGGCCAACTAGGGACTCCATCTCACTAACCATGAGATCATGCCCTGAGCTGAAATCCAGAGTCAGATGCTTAACCAATTTCCAGATGCCTCTTATTTTATTTTATTTTATTTTAATTTTATTTTATTTTATTTCATTTTATTTTATTATTATATTTTTTGGAGATGGGGAGAGATAGAGCATATGAGTGAGGGAAAGCAGAGGGAGAGAGAGAATCCCAAGCAGTCCGCACACTCAGCATGAAGCCCGTCAAAGAGCTCGATCCCACGACCTGGAATCATGACCTGAGCTGAAATCAAGAGTGAGATGTTCAACCAACTGAGCCACCCAGGCACCCCAATTTTTTAAGTAAGCTCTATGCCTATGCCCAACATGGTCCTTGAACTGACGACCCTAAGATGAAGAGTTGCATGCTTTACAGACTGAGCCAGCTAGGCACCACACAAAATAAGTTTAATGGGGGAAAATGTTGCCAAGTTTCACTTTGTGAATATCATTTTTAAACTTACTGCCTTCTGAAACTTTTGAAGTATCCCTAGGCAAGGCTTCTCCAAGAAAGATCTGTAGACCACTATTATGACACTGGAATCTCCCAGGAGTTTTTCCTAAAGCAAATTCTAGGCTTTACCACAGCCCTACTGAATCAGAATCTCTAGGATCATGGAATCCATATTTATTTTTAAGTTTATTTATTTATTTTGTGAGACTGAGAGAGAGGAGGGAGAAAGAGAATCCCAAGCAGGCTCCTGCTCAGTGCAGAGCCCAGCATGGGGCGTGATCTCACAACCATGAAATCACAACCTGAGCTGAAATCAAGAGTCAGCCACTTAACTGACTGAGCCAACCACACACCCTTGGAACTTACGATGTTTATGCAACCTAAATGTAAAGAATCATCAACCTAGGGGCAGAGAAAGCTATGCATGTCACCCTGAAGCTTCAGCCCAAATTGGCTCTTACATGAATAAAGTTATTTCAAGAATTGTATTTTTTTAATCCATGCAAATTTTGTCATTCTTTTTTTTTAATATAAACTTTAAATTGCCAGATAAATTACTTGTCTTCCCATCCCCACTCCTTCTTCAATTAAAAGTAAAGCTCTAGGGGCGCCTGGGTGGCACAGTCGGTTAAGCGGCCGACTTCAGCCAGGTCACGATCTCGCGGTCCGGGAGTTCGAGCCCCGCGTCGGGCTCTGGGCTGATGGCTCAGAGCCTGGAGCCTGTTTCCGATTCTGTGTCTCCCTCTCTCTCTGCCCCTCCCCCGTTCATGCTCTGTCTCTCTCTGTCCCAAAAATAAATTAAAAAAAAAAAAAAAAAGTAAAGCTCTAGGACTATGTCATATTTATTCTTGAAGCCTCAAGAACCTACAATGCCTGGGACATAAAAGTAATCCAATTGTTAACCTTCAAAGGGCATGGACCATTTGTGTTTGGTTGTTCACATGCCTAAGGTTTAGTGGCATCATTGGTACATGGTAAACCGTGTATATTTGTTAAATGAATAATTGTATATTATTGGCGGGGCTATTTTTTTTATAATGCCCATGGTTTTATCCAGTCCAATTCCATTTGACTGTAGTCTCTATCCTATGATTTCTAAGAGCATTCACAGATTCCTAAGAGCATTCACTTGGAATATATGGATTGTAGCCAGATTTTCTAAATCAAAACAGGAAAGATATAGAAGCAAGGAGGACCAGACAAGAGTAGGAATGGCAGAATCGAAATCTTTCAGAACTGAAGGGACACTTATAGAACATCTAATTTCTATTTCATGGTGAAATAAAAGAAATAAGAAGTATATTCAGTCTTTTATAGAAGATAAATTTATTCCATTTAAATAACAGTTCTTTATTCTGATACTAGGTCTTTACTACCAACTTGGATTTGTAAAAATGTCTCTTTGATGAAGACTGCAGTGGTAGAAAGAAAAAATTTAACAGCCTCACTTGGCAAGACTAAAAGCAAACCATTCTATCTTGCCCCTCACCCCTCCTTTTTCTTTAATCTATTGGTCCACAAAATCCCAAAGTTAGAGAATCATTGGTAGAATAAATCTATAATACTAGCTAATACTAAGTGCTTCCTATGAGTTAAGTTCTTTACATTATTCAAGATTTCAGAAAAAAAAAAAAAAAAACCCTGTTAGATATTTCCAAAAAGATGTATGTGTGAACTATCAATTTCTTTTACAGATAAAGAAACTAAGGCACAGAGAAAATAGTTTATGTGCTAGAGGATGATTTAAAATCCAGGCAATAGGGGCACCTGGGTGGCTCAGTCAGACTCTTGACTGAGTGTCAGACTCTTGACTTCTGCTCAGGTCATGATCTCAGGATCGTGGGATCAAGCCCCATGTCAGGCTTCACCCTCAGCATGGAGCCTGCTTCGGATTTTCTCTCTCTCTCTCTCTCTCTCTCTCTCTCTCTCTCTCTCTCTCCCTCTGCCCCTTTCCCTTGCTCATGCTCTCTAAAGTAAAAAATAAATGAGTATTCTCCTTCTCCTTCTCCTTCTCCTTCTGCCCTTCCCCTGCCTACAGACCACACACATACTGTTCCCACTATCTTGTTGAACCCAAACTCATTAGATCGGCCATTTAACCTCTGAAAGTCAGGTTTTCTGTATATAAAATAGGGATACTATCTTCATTGGGTTATGGATATATTCTGCCTAAGTTCTTTTCTCTCATTAATTATATAAGGTGACTCAACCTATAAAGTATTAGCTATCATGGCTAATGATAATAGGCTTTGGCCTTATTTCCACAGGTACTTTTGTTAGATGTGTCCTTTGTTTCTTCAGGAACTTTATCGATCTATAGTCACACTGTTGTAGGTGACACTATCTCACTGGCAATGGTGCATTCCTATAGATAAACAAAGAAAAGCTAAAACTCCTGAGAATGCTCTTGTTCCAGTAATTATTTTTACCTAAGAATTCCCCTAGTATAAGAACCAACATGTACAGTAATGTATATGGTAACCCAGTAAGAATCACTTGTTTCAAAATATTAATCCTCCTTGTGTAAAACATAGGTAGCTACTACAGAAATATTTTCCCTGTCTGCATTTTCCAACTCTCATTTTGTTGTTGCTCCTTCTGGAAAATTACATCTCTCTACCTCAACCCCCCTGCCCTTAGTCTCAAAGAAGAAAAGACAGCTCAATTAATAATACCATGAATTTGAACTACTAAAAATGTCTTGTCATTATGAATTATGGTACATACTTACCATACTATTTCACAGCCTGAAAAAGAATGTGTTGAACTTAATTTACTGGTAGGACAAAGCCTCAAGACAATTTACTGACCACATTCAATTCTGGTTTCTTGGAAGAAACCTCTGGATGATACCAAAACTGAGAAGTAAGGATTCAGAAGTGAAGCTACTAAAAACTAGGTGGGAATTCAATCACTATGACCTACTGCCCATTAGGACATAGACAGGAGGCTCCATGGGAAGAATGGAATGGGAAACAGTGGGTGGAGACAAGACTATCCTATAAGCTGGACTGCAGTTGGGCCTCAGGTTGCCTTTGGCTGTACATGGGCAAGGGCTTTGAGGGGACTGCTCCACGTCAGATTCTTCCGTGAACAGGATGATCTGCTACATGGGGGATAACCAGAAAATTATCTTCCTGGTCTGATAAATTTGGTGCTAATTTAGGGCCTTGTTTCAACAACATATTTATTTATTTATATATTTTGAGAGAGAGGGAGGAGAGGGCCAGCAGGGGTGGAGAGAGAGAGAGAGAGAGAGAGAGAGAGAGAGAGAGAATCCCAAGCAGGTTCCACGCTGTCAGCACAGAGCCCAATGCTGGGCTCAAACTCACAAACTGCGAGATCATGACCTGAGCCAAAGTCAAGAGTCAGATACTTAACCGACTAAGCCACCCAGGTGCCCCTCAACACCTTTTGAACACTTGCTAGTATACCAGCCTCTTTTCTAGGCAAAAAAAGATAGTATTGTTGAAGATGAAAAAGACTCAAGATAATTTCAGATAGTGTAAGGACTATGAATAAAAAAGCAAAATATAACTTGGATGTAAATTTAAAAATAAAAAAAGAAAAAGAAGAAAGAAAAAAGAAAAGCAAAATAAGTGACAACAGAAGGGATACAGGACTTGAGACCTGAATCACAAGAAAGGGTTAGCCTTGCAAATATTTAGGTTAAGAGCGGACCAAGCAGCAGATATAGCAAGCCAAGCGAAAAGGCCTTGAGATAGAAACAAAACCACCATAGCCACAGCAGTGTAAGCAAAGGAAAAATGAAAAGGTCACAAGAAGGCAGAAGTCTGATCATAATAAAAAATTGGTAAAGTGGGAGGCCACTATGGATTTAAATAAGGCAGTCCCTGGTCTCTTCAAATCCTTTCCTGCCATGTTGAGGATGGATGGGATGAGGGCAGGGTGGGGGAGGCAGGGGCAGAGAGGCTCCACAATAGTCAAGCGAGAAATAGAGCCTGGCCTAGGAGAGTAACAGTGGAGAGAAGAGGCAAGGTACAGATTCAGAAGAGCCCACAGGACTTGCGTAGAGATTAGAAATGGGGATGGGAGAATGGGCTCCAGGACTTCTTTAGTTTAGGCAAATGTTAGGTAGTGCCGGTAGAGCTGGTAATGGAAATAAGTAGCTGAGTGCTGAGAGCAACCGGTTTGGTTGAAACAGTAAGATTTGTAATACTTATAAAGGTGAAGGTGCAACACTCAGGTGCTCAGGGAGGCAGGCTGGATATACAAATTTAGAAGATATCAGAAAATACTGAATGCCATATGGATGATACTTTTTGTCCCCCTTTGGAGAGGCAGAGCTAGGAAGTACAGCCCAGACCAAAGGTGAGAAAAGGAAGATTTGGCAACTATATGAGCAGTTGGAAAAGTAGAAGGAAAACCAGGAGTGTGGTTTCATAGACAGTGGGGAAAAAAAGTGTTTCAAAAACAATGAAGTAGACAACTATTGAATCTGCTGAAGGTTTAGTAAAATGAGGACAGAAAAGTGCCTAGGTTAGAACCATGACAAACACTGAAGACTTTGACAAGTGCAACTTAAATAAGATATATTCTCGAACTTTTTGCTTAAGTTAATTCTACTAGAAGACTCTACCATTACAAAGTGTGGTAGGCAGACTAATGGCCTCCAAAAGATGGCCATGCACCCCCACCCCCCACTCCAGTCCAAAAGATGTCCATGTCCAAATTCCTGGAACCTGTAAATATGACCTTACATGGCAAAAAAAGAGTTTGTAGAGGTCATTAAGGATATTGAACTGGGGAAATTATCCACAAAGGTCCAATGTAGTCACACATGTCCTTTTAAGTGAAGGACAGTGACAGGAGAGTCTGAGATTTGAAGATTACACTACTGGCATTGAAGACAGATGAAAGGATGATGACCCAAGGTCAGCGGCTTCTAGAAGCAGGAAAATGCAAGGAAACAGATGGCCCCCTGGAGTCTTCAGAAGGAATGCAACCCTGCCAACACGTGGATTTTTAGATCAGTGAGACTCATTCTGGATTTTTGACCTCCTTAACTTCAAGACAAATTTGTATTGTTTTAAGCCACAAATCTGTGGTAATTTATTACAGCATTACAGCAGCAATAGAAAATCAATACACAAAGGATACCAAACTGGTTGTTTCCACAGACTGGTCTGTATAGTCAGTATATATGACTACAAAGAAAAACAAGGTTAGCCTTAAGAATTAAAAAGTAAAGTGAAAACATGCCTTTTCTTATTAAAAACAAAAGCAGTAGGTGCCTGGCTGGCTCAGTTGGTGGAACATGACACTCTTGATCTCGGGGTTGTAGGTTTGAGCCTCACATTAGGTATAGAGATGACTTAAAGTTTTTAAAAACTCTGGGGCACCTGGGTGGCTCAGTCAGTTGAGCATCTGACTTCAGCTCAGGTCATGATCTCATGGTCCATGAGTTCAGCCCTCATCGGGTTCTGTGCTGACAGCTCAGAGCCTGGAGCCTGCTTCTGATTCTGTGTCTCCCTCTCTCTCTGCCCCTCCCTGGCTCACACTTTGTCTCTCTCAAAAATAAACATTAAAAACATTTTTTAAAATAAATTTAAAAACCTCTTTAAAAATACAGAAAAACAAAATAAAAACAAAAGTAGCTATCAAAAGCAACATTAATCTGGCAAAAGCTGACAACTAAAATGACTTACCTGAGTAACCATTATGTAAAAACATGCTAAAAGCTTAAGAACTTGACACTTTATTCAACACGGTCAACCAGAAACCTGACCAACACGAATAGACTAGTTACAAAAGAATTATAAGGCATGGTATGACAGAACTTCACGCCTGAAATCCTTCAACTTACAAACTTAGCTCGAAACAACTTTTATAGATTCCAAGCTATATGCCACCCAATGATGTGGAAGCATGTATCTGTGTTATTGTCTTTAGATTTTTCTAAAACATTTTTTTTTCAACGTTTATTTATTTTTGGGACAGAGAGACAGAGCATGAACGGGCGAAGGGCAGAGAGAGAGGGAGACACAGAATCGGAAACAGGCTCCAGGCTCTGAGCCATCAGCCCAGAGCCCGACGTGGGGCTCGAACTCACGGACCGCGAGATCGTGACCTGGCTGAAACCGGACGCTTAACCGACTGCGCCACCCAGGCGCCCCAAGATTTTTCTAACCCATAAGAAATCCCCTTGACTCATAAATTTCATGATTCCAATCTGACACCTATAAATCTCAACTTATTTAAGGTAAGTCGGACTCTGACTAGAGTCTAAGCAACCCACGGTACATTGATAATATTGCTGCAGCTGAGTGGAGAAGCAGGCACGGAACAAGCGGTCACAAAACCACCATCCTGAGACCGTGGAGATTATCAGCGGCTCTCCCCGTGCCATGCCTCTCTTGGCCTTCAGAGGCTGTCATGGCCTACAGGGGTTTCCTCTGAATACCACAAATCCCCCCAAACGTATTCTCTGGTTGGTTATTTAAGGAAAGTTATCAAGGGTCATTCACAAGATGAATACGGAGAGAAAAAGCAATTGGCAGCGATGTTATTCATTGGTCTAAAGTATTTTCCAAATTACTGGTTTAACAGACTCCTCATATTTAAAAAAATAAGTACAAGTCTAAATCCAGTTGACCCATTTTATTATAAGGTTGGTAAAAAGGCTTTTTGAATGCCATCTGAACTTAAAGTAAAATAAACATTGCAAGTGTACAATTATCCCACGTTTATAAAATATTTACTATCTGTATATACACATATAGGTACACAAATGCGCATTAACGCTCAGTAAATTTTAACAGATTTTGGGGGGATGGTGAGATTTTAAGTGATTTTCCTGCTTTCCGCCAATTTTGATTTACTATTTTTTTCTTATAACTAGCATATATTTAAATAAGTCATTATTCTGAATTTCTTTTAAAAAGCAAGTCAAGCATTTCCATCCAAAGCAGGAAGAAGGAAGGTAAATGCAAACCCAGCAAAAAACATGGAAATTTTAAAAATTTAGTACAAATAATTGAATTTCAAATTCAGGAAACAACATGTTTACTACAAATTCTTTAACCACATTGTCTTTTTGATATAGTTATGATGTAGAAAAGCTTTCTGGCAACTTCCATTTATAAACTCAAATCTCCCAAGAAACAAACATTGTTTTGTTTAGAGGCATTTTATTTAGACAACTAAAACAATTAGATGTTCAGAAGCAGTGTACAATGAAAGAGAAATCAAACCAGTTACTTTATCATGAATTCCCCCTTCTTTACAACTAAAGCAAAAGGAAAAAAAAAAGGCTTTCTGCTTTTAAGGGAAACGTCAGAAAAATAGGCCAATATATTTTTCTTCTCCATAATAACATAAACGGCTACAAGAAATCTAATTATAATAAGAGAAATTGGATGTTGGCTTGCACATACTCATTAAAAAGACAACAGGCCATCATACCACAAGAGCCTACTTCCACCTGCCTTCATGTGATACTCTTGCGTTTTCATGTACAGGTAACAAACACCAAGTTAGTTCCAGCACTGGAGCTAAGTCATATTCCCCATAATTTACTGCTCATGTTTGCCTTAAGCAGAGAGTAACACCGGGAGGCTGATGCTTTTCTCTGCTTGCTTGTTTTAGTCCATAAGTTGTACATTATCTGCAGCATATGCCCAATGCTCAGGCCTTAACTTCAGGAGTTGAACTATAGATGGAATCTGAGTTCTCTGAAGCAATTTCTTCTGCAATGAAAAAAATAACAATGAAAAACACCCCACATTAGTCAACTTAATAAAGAAAATTTCTGTGTAAATTTCTGTGTTAACCACATTTCTGTGTAATAAAGGAATGAAAATTTTTTTGGTAAGTGTGCTGGTGAGGCGAGGCAAAAGAGAACAAGGGCACAAACCATTAATGACTAGACTCATGTCACTGAAAATGCAATGAAGAAAGAGTTCATGTATTTCACCCATTACACTCTTACACTGTAACTTAACTTCCCAGGGGACCCTCTGCTGGGCTACACTTTCAGTGACTCCAACTATTGAGGAAACACTGAATTAAAGTCTTATCTTTGGAAGACCTGGCCGCCTCCTTCATTTATTCGAAATCAAACAATACTTTATGATCAGTATACCTTCCAATCTGTAATTCTACATTTGGGAAGCAGCACTTGGGAAGTAGCATGTCCTGAATAAATGTTACAAAACAATTACAACTGCAACAGCTTGTATTTTTATTTTAGCAACTGCCTCGTAAGTTAAACTCCACTATAAGAGTAACCACCTCGAATCCACACTACATCTTCATGCCTACCACTATGCTATAGATACTTAAATATTTGTTTTATGAACATGTGTATAAAATTACATACATATAACAAACTTTCCATTACTTAAGTATGTTCATATTTAATAAGTGTCCTTTGTCAATCAATAAAACTCATCTAACCCTTTAATTTACATCCCCCAGGACTCAACGAAAGTTCATTCATCAGTATTTACCTAGCTCCTCTTCTGTTGTCTCTGGAAAACTGATCTTTGGCTTTGCCAGCTCACCGCTATCTTCTTCTATGGAAAGAAAAGCACTTCATGATTATGTGAATAACTTCCAATAACTTCCAATATTTAAAGAAGAGTACACATTATTCTAAGCAACGAGCTACAACATAGGAACCTCTTTCTTAATAATTAAAATTCTAAAATATTATGTGTCTCCTCAAAGTTCACTATTAAGTTCATACTACAACTATTTTGGGATCAATAACTAAGTATTTTTATTAAAAACATGTCTACCTTATTAATAAGGATCTGTGAGTAATACCATTCAGAGATTAAATACATTTACTTATAAATTCTTTATACTGCCCTCTAGCAAAATTTGAATTAGGTCCATACCATTCACCAAATGATCAAGTGTAAAAACAAACAAAAGAACCAGAAACACAACAAAAAAATTTAACCAAACAAAATAACACAGTAGCCAATTTATAATCATGGGCTTCTCTGCTTCAACCATATTATAGAATTTAAAATCTATAGGCGACAGAAACATAGAAATAAAACTAGTGATGAAAAATGACACAAAATTATGAAGTTTAACTTGATAACTTTGCGGGCTTTTTAAAGTAAATTCTACCAACACAGGGCTTCAACTTCCAACCCCTAGATTAAGATTCACATGCTCCACCAAGTGAGCCAGCCGGGGGCCCCATAAACTTGATAACTTTTTTTTTTTTTTTTTTTAATTTTTTTTTTCAATGTTTGTTTATTTTTGGGACAGAGAGAGACACAGCATGAACGGGGGAGGGGCAGAGAGAGAGGGAGGCACAGAATCGGAAACAGGCTCCAGGCTCTGAGCCATCAGCCCAGAGCCCGACGCGGGGCTCGAACTCACGGACCGCGAGATCGTGACCTGGCTGAAGTCGGACGCTTAACTGACTGTGCCACCCAGGCGCCCCTAAACTTGATAACTTTGAATACAAATTCTTACCAGGAAGCACACATTTCCAAAGGCCGTATGTTTTTCCTACCACAGTCTGCCATAGTCTCAATGTTCCATCTTCAGAACCACTGGCATAAAGCTCTCCATCAGGACTAAATCTCACACAGTGAATAGGACCAAAGTGTCCTTTGTAGGATTCTGAAAAAGAGGAGAAGGGCTATTAGATAATTTAAGACTTAAATAGTGGCTAAGTATTGATACACTAAAGAAAAGACTGTCTTTTATTATTGGGAAGATGCAAAATTCTCAAGTCCAAATTCAAAGAGCTAAACCTCACTAAAAAAAATGAAGTGATTCTGGGTCGCCTGGTTGACTCAGTTGGTTAAACGTCCAACGTCAGCTCAAGTCATGATCTCATGGTTCATAAGTCTGAGCTCTGTACTGACAGCTCGGAGCCTGGGGCCTGTTTCAGATTCTGTGTCTCCCCCTCTCTCTGCCCCTTCCCTGGTCATGCTCTGTCTCTGTCTCTCTCTCAAAAATAAATAAACATAATAAAAAAAAAAATGAAGGGCACCTGGGTGGCTCAGTCAGTTAAGCATCTGACTTCAGCTCAGGTCATGATCTCACGGTTTGTGAGTTCGAGCCCTGCGTCAGGCTCTGTGCTGACAGAGCAGAGCCTGGAGCCTGCTTCAGATTCTGTGTCTCCCTCTCTTTCTGACCCTTCCCCACTCCCACTCTCTCTCTCCCTCTAAAATAAATTAAAAAAAACATTTTTCAAAAATCAAAGTGATTCTTCTCACAAAGTGGTACATAATGTCTACCATTTCTCGGTAAAATTACCCGCTTCGAATTTTAGCGCACATTACGGTTTCATATTATCCCTCAAAAAAAAAAAAAGAAAAAAAAATGAGGTTTCATGTGCCAATAAGGATGAAGGAAGGGAGTAAATTCTATAGAAAACAGGTCTAAAGTCTCAGTTCAATCCCAATTTCCACATCCTAAACTCACTGACTATTTACCAGGAAACCAATTCCTATTATGACTATGGAGAGCCACCAGATGGAGCTCTTTTATACACGTTGCCTCTTAATTTCCTACCAGACTATCGGGATTCTACTATTCAGTCTGTCACACAGAACATTAAGATACAAGCTCAATGCTGATCCTTAAATATTTTAATCTGTGGAATTTAATGAGAAAGTGTACAGATCAGTAGTGGCGCTGTTATGTTTAAATCATATCCTTATTTATGAACTTTTCTCATCTACTTTCTAAATGCTAATCATCTTATTAGTTTTCAAAGTCTTTATCAGACCAATGCTCCTGTTCTGTCTCCATCCATTCAACTCAAGAACCCTCATCTTCCCCCATCTCTGTCCAACCAGAGAATATCATGAGAGTATTATCACAAGAGAAAAGTTTTCATGAGAGTAGAAAGAATATGAGAGGTTTGTAATGAGAATAGCTGGGTCAAAGGTCCAGAGTTCACTAACTGTGACCTCAGATCTCAGGCAAATAATTTACTTCTTTTTCAAAAAGAATACATGGCCAAAACATTCTGAAACCTTGGAAACTGACATTAAATAAAGATAATGAAAAAAAGAATCTTAGTTGGGGCATCTGGCTGGCTCAGTTGGTAGAGCACATGACTCACGATCTTGGGGTCATAAATTCAAGCCCCACTTTGAGTGTAGAGATTAAGAATAAAAGAATCTCTTATTTAAAAGTCATTTATACTCAAATAATAAAGAGTGAACCATAAGCAATTATATGGTCCCTTCACCAAACTTCCATTTATCCAACCCAAATCCATTAGCTTTCCCAAAGAAACAAAACATAAAGTTGTCTTTTGCTCTCGTGTATAATTCTAACAAGCTTAATATCATTGGGTGGTAAAGCAGGAGAGTTAGAAGAAATAAAGTAGCAGCTTATGGAAAAAGGGATTATAAAAACTAAACATACTAGTTCAAAAAGCAAAAACTATTTTGGGAAGGCTAAAAGTAGATACTGAGAGCAATGATTATGAAATACCTACATAAATGTAAACCTAGATCACTTCTCAGCCTTTTGGCTAAGACCAAGTGTAGTATCTGTTATCAGTTTAATAAATGTAAACCTAGATAAATGATTATTAAACCTAGATAAATGTAAAGTTAGGATGTATGTCAACTTCAAATTAACTTTACATGTCCCTCCCCCTCCTTTACTAAGGACTATTATTATGAAAATGGAAGCAAAAGTCAGACTCCAAAAAAACCCCAAAATCTCCTCCAATTCAGATCCCAAAGGTATCCCTATAATAGGTCACAGCTGTTCCCCCCCCCCACTACTCTATACAAAGCTTAGAGATTCTTTTTTTTTTTAATTTTTTTTTTTTTCAACGTTTATTTATTTTTGGGACAGAGAGAGACAGAGCATGAACGGGGGAGGGGCAGAGAGAGAGGGAGACACAGAATCAGAAACAGGCTCCAGGCTCCGAGCCGTCAGCCCAGAGCCCGACGCGGGGCTCGAACTCACGGACCGCGATATCGTGACCTGGCTGAAGTCGGACGCTTAACCGACTGCGCCACCCAGGCGCCCCAAAGCTTAGAGATTCTTAAGCTGGCAAAACAGAGGAGCCAGGTAGACGGGCTACATACTAGCACTATACTTCACAAAGAACAAATACCCTTACAGCTGCTTAACGGAATTTTGATGTAAGACTGCCTTGTGTATCCTCAGATAAATATACTGCACTACTGTATAGAATATCAGAATACAATGAACTTAGGTTAAAAGGAAAAGGTAAAATTGAGAGTTCAGTATACTTTGTTTGTAGTTCTACAAATACTTCTACCAAAAATGGAAAAAAGTCCTTTATTTTTTCGCTTGGAAATAGCAAGCTTTAGTTAGCCATAAAATGTGCTGAGGTGTTAATTACTAAAACCTAGCATTTGACAAATGTAAACACATCATTTTAAGGGAAGAAAAAAAGGACAACTCACCTAATTCTTCTCCACTATTATAATCATACTTATAAAGTTTAAAGTCTTCACCACCTGCAACAAGAAATTCTTTCTCAGGATGAAGAGATGCGGAATTGATGGTTGCAGGAGCTTCAAAGGATTTAATTGGGTCCAAACTGGAAAATAATTTAAATAATATTTATAAACGTTGAATACTGCATAATAATACCAAAAAATAATTCAGTTTCTTTTAAACTGTTCCTAATTTCTGAAACACAAGGAATAATTACATCTTCATTTAGTCAAACATAAATAGAGATGTTAAAAAAAAAAACAACAAACCTGTAAATAATATTAGCAAAAAAAGTTCAGAAAGATACTATGCCCAAGCGGAGCTCATACCAGAAATACAAGGCACTTTGGGCAGCGAATGCCTTCTTGGAAATGACTGTTAGCTAATTAAAACAGCATGGCTAATCTATTTGGATTTTTACACTGAACAAAATGTAATTCTGTATTGTTTGATTTTTCCATGATAACCATGCATTATCTTTGTAAACAGAAAAAGGTTTTACAGTAAGTAATTAACATAATGGATTATTTGTACATTATTCTCAATTGCTGAAAATGTATGAGCTTCTGCAACAACAAAAAACCTTCAGTGCCATAAAAATATAAAACTGCTAAAGATGGCTCAGTTTTTAATATCAAGCTTTAAAAGAATAACCAAATTTAAAACTACAGCTACATAATAAAAATCAATGCACAACAACAGCTTCACCTGAGTATCAATGAGTTTGGACATCAGCTCTTTTCCAGTCTAATTCTAAAAGTCCTGAAAGGCTCCAACATAAAACATCAAGAGCATTCCTGCTCCGAAATGCCACCACCCTATTCCCATCATCACACACTACATACAGAAATTCAAGTTAGTCATGACTGGTGCAGGATCACTGAAGAGCAACCTTCTGCCTTGAATGGTAGAACGTTCAGTAGGCCAGCAAACCTCTGCCACTGAAACAGGATCCGAGGTGCTGATCTAAGCAGGGCTATGTGCTGCCTAAATCCACAAGGGACCAATGAACACAGTCATACAAATTAATGGCTCCGGGCAATTGCATTCTATTACTACCACTTCACTGTGGGTGCATGAACTCCTTTACATTCTTAACTGCTTTTCTCCGTTTTTACTACCTCCTCTTTCCTTTTGCCCTTCAGTAAAGCTCAACTGTGCAAGCGGCCCTTCTGACAAAAGGTAAAAGACTGCTGGCTGGAGCATAATGTGGTATAATCTTTACAGAAATCATGTATGCAAAGAACTTTATTTACTTACTTACTTATCAAAGTTTTTATTTCTTTATTTTGGGAAAGAGAACAAGCAGGTAGGAGCAAAGACAGAGAAAGAGAAAGAGAATCCCAAGCAGGTTTTGTGCTGTCAGTACAGAGCCCAAATATGGGGCTTGAACTCAAACCAAGAGATTAGGACCTGAGCTGAAATTGAGTTAACTGACTGAGCCACCCAGCCGCCCCTACAAAGAACTTTCCTACCCTTTGAACTGCTAATTCATATAAGGAAATACTCAGGTTTCTCTTACAAGGAAATATCAGAGATGTACCATAAATCACTGCAGCGTTAAAACAGGGAAACTGACACATGATTAACACCTATTATGTAATACACCTACCAAAAATATTTTCAAACAATTTTTAATAGCTAAGAATAATTTAAAATAAAAAATCTGAATTACACTCATAGGACCCTAGTAACTAAAGAAAAATGCCCACATGAACACACACATATAATGTTATAAAAGACTAAAACAGAAAATAAAACTACCATTAACATTCTGGCATCTATAGTTGAAGAACTGTGGGTAAATTTTTTTTTCTATTTCCCAAATTTACAACAGAGGTATTAACCATATTTATGGTCACAAAAAAAAAGAGGTCTGTTTTTGGAAAACATCACTAGGTCTACACAAACTTCAGGGGGGGAAAAAAAAAGTTTCTCTAAAATTTTAAAGGGAAAATAAGAGAATCAAGATCACAGTGGTTTTATACAGTAATGAATGTTAATTATAGCACCAGTCTAGCAATCCTTTTAAGAAAATTATCATTTAAAAGTTGTTAAATTTTACCAATGTCCTAAATATCTGGAAATTAATATGATTAATTCATCAATATTCCAAATTCTTAAAAAACATATTGTTAATGGTATGGAAGTATTTCCTCCTATATTATGTAGTATAGGCTAAGATTTGTTTTGTAAAGAGTTAAATACCTCTCACATTTGCCTTCTAATTTTTAAGTTACCAAAAAAAAAAAAAAAAAAAAAAGACAGAAAAGAAAAAAAAAAAATTAAGGTATTTCTTGGACATACCTTACTGCACTATGAAAAGCAATAGATCGTCCATAAGTTATTACCAAGATCTCTCCCTCAGGAATATATTCCATACTGCTAACAGACATACTAAAATTTAGAGACTTCACTTCTGTCATAGTAGCATGATCCCAAAGGCTGCAAAAAAGGAAGAGGAAAACAGTGGTATTTACTCATTTAAGAAAAGTGCGTAATTCCCAATTATACCTACAGATTAATCAATGAGAGAATAATCACAATTGTGGTACAACAACCTTCATTCCAATTCACAAATTATAGATGATACAGAGAATGTTTGGGTTCCTATACAATGATAAATTACTTGGTATCTGGTTGGTGAGGTCAACTTTAACACTTACACATACCTCCCAAGCCATTTAGCAAAATTACACTGTTAAGACATATAAATCTTAATTTTGCCATTCTAGTGTCACTCTAAATAATGGTTCTTATACTCTGTATTTGTGAATATGATGACAGCTATTATATATTACTATGGGAGAAAACAATCAGCACAAAGAATTGTGTACAGAATTTCAGGACTTTCATGGACTCCCTACACCCAGCCTGTCCACTGACTCAGGTTAAGAGTAGGTGCTTATAAAGATATCAGTAGTTTTAATTAAGTGTCTTGTGGATTCTGCTCTAGGTTTATAATAGTAAACAGACAGCTCCAGAAAAATGTCATCTATGCACAGCTTAAGTTTTAAATTATTAAAGAAAAATTACTTACCGGACAGTTTTATCATCAGCTGAAAGAATCTGTTTATCCTCACTGCACCATAAAGCTTTTTTAATACCAGAAGTGTGACCACTGATTTCCTTAGGTTCTTAAGATAAAACAATTTAAAATTGTTAATATTTCATTTTCTTAACTGAGCAACATTGAAACAATA
Source organism: Herpailurus yagouaroundi (assembly GCF_014898765.1). NCBI lineage: Eukaryota > Metazoa > Chordata > Mammalia > Carnivora > Felidae > Herpailurus > Herpailurus yagouaroundi. Next base: position 32,303,175 of record NW_024412407.1, read on the forward strand.
TGTAAAAAGAAAAGAAAAAATAAATTTTAAGTAAGACTGCCAACTTTTCAAAGCCCAACACAATGCGAAGTTACTGTTTAAAAAAGAATACATTTAGTTTTTCTGCACTGGATGGAAAACTTATTCGCATAACAAAGAACCCAAGAACTATGCTGTTATTTATCCTCACTTGGGACTGAATATATCACTCCCTCCAGGCTACTTTCTGCTTTCAAAAGCATTACCATTACTGTACCACAATGAAATAAAAGAAGCTAATCCAACATCATCACTAACACTGGGACCTTCATCCAAGTCACTGTTGGTAGTAACTAACAGGAAAAAAGAGGGAAATAGAGGCTGACAGAAGAAAAGGAGAATAAAAAGCAATGTGGCATTTCCCAAGAATATTTTTTTTTAACTTTATTTATTTTGAGAGAGAGGGAGAGAGAGAATCCCAAGCAGGCTCCACACTGTCAGTGCAGAGCCTGATGCAAGAGTTTGAACTCAGGAACCATGAGATCATGACCTGAGCCACCCATGTGCCCCTCCCAAGAATATTTCTACGCTGAGAGCAAAGCACCCAAAAAATAGGAACCTGTCTCCATTGGGAGACTTTCCCTTCAAAAGATTAAAAAACAACAACAAAACAAAAACAAAAACAAAACTACTCAGTGTTATCTTTGGACAAAAACATGCTGGAGGCAAAGCTAGTCAACACTACTTTGATTTGGGGCAAGTTACTTAATCTGTCGAAGTAAAGGTTACTTAACCCTTTCATTTCTTCATCTGTATGATGGGATAACGACAGTTACTGTACCTCATAATTTGAGTATAAGGACCAAATGAGAATATTCATCTGAAGCTTCTAACCCGGTGTCTGACATACAGTAAAACTTCAGTTAATTGCTGTTATTTCTATTGCCAGTACAGTGCAAGAACCACTTTCAAAAATCAGCTTTGAGAAAGGTAAAAGATGAAAAATATCCACCAAAGGCCTGAACTACCTCGCAGAGTCAGATAGACATGCTGATTATAAGAGGTCCAAGTACTTTGCTATGTTTTGGCTTCAAGTTATCAAAGAGAATGAAGAGAAATACTTCCAGATGCTAATGAAGAATCACCTATAAATGTAGTCTGTTTGGTCACCTTAAAAATGCTTTTAGGAAAGAGAGTATCTTGAGAATAATTACTTAATATCCAATGTAGCTTTGACTTTCACACAAACTTCGGAAGTTCACAGATTTATGAATAAATAATAAATACCCATGATACAAAATTTAAGATACCAACTTATATAAAACAAAATCTTGTTCATCATAATTTCATAGCTTTTGAAATATATATAATGTGGCTAGAAAAGCATTAAACTACTACAAAATAGACTACTACAAAATGAATATCTGTACCAGAAAAGAAAAGGTATCTTTTACAACTTCTATGCAATAGAGAATTCATTAGGGAAATGATAAATTTTACCACCAAAAACTTTACAATGTGTATACCATAAACCTATTTATTTGAGACAGAGAGAGAGGAAAAGAGAGAGAGCATGCATGCATGAGCAGGGGAGAGGGGTAGAGGGAGAGAATCTCAAATAGGCTCCACACTCAGCATGGAGCCTGATGCAGGACTTGATTCCACAACCCTGGGATCATGACCTGAGCCAAAATCTCAACTAACTGAGCCACCCAGACACCCCTATACCATAAACCTTAACTAATAAAATTTAAGGGGCACCTGGGTGCCTTAGTCTGTTAAGTTTCCTACTTTGATTCAGATCACGATTTCATGGTTTGCTGAGTTCCAGCCCCACAATGGGCTCTACTACACTGAAAGTGCAGAAGCTACCTGGAATTCTCTCTCTCTCTCAAAATAAGTTAACTTTTTTAAAATATGTAAAAGCAAGCAACAAATTAGAATACAATAAAGAACCTTAAAACCAATAAAAAAAGATGAACACCACAACAGATAAATTGGCAAAAAGTATGAACAGGCTATTCACCAACAAATACATTAAAATGGCACTCAATAGTTATTTAATCTCATGAATAATTTTTTTCAAGTTTACATTAATACCACAGAAACATTTTTCTTCTATTGAATTGAGAAAGATACAGTTAGTTATCAGCGTTTGCTAGAACAGGTTAACTATAGATTAGATATATTTTTTACATTTCTGTAGAACACACTTTAGTAATTCCTACCAACAGTTTCCAAGTATACCTCCTTTTTGTCCCAACAATTCTATTTCTATGTAGTTATTCTACAGAAATAATTGCGGGAATATTTGCAATTAAAAGGATGTTAAGCATAACGCTACTTATAAAAAGATTTTTTTAATTTTTTTATCTCATTTTTGAGAGCGAGAAACAGAGCACGAGCAGGGAAGGGGCAGAGAGAGAGGGAGACACAGAATCTGAAGCAGGCTCCAGGCTCCAAGCTTTCGGCACAGAGCCTGACGCAGGGCTCAAACTCACAGACGGTGAGATCATGACCTGAGCCAAAGTTGGATGCCCAGCCAACTGAACGGCCCAGGCACCCCAAGCATAACACTACTTATGATATTTAAAATCTGTAAGTAGCCCAAACAGGTCACATAGTAAGAGATTTTTTAATCCACTTATCCATAGGATGAAAATGATACAGTCATTAAAAACAGTGGATAGAATATTTCAAAACATGAAAAAATTGTGAATTGCAATTTTTAAAATTTTTTTAAATTCAAAAAAAAAATTTAAAAATCCTATTAATACATTCACATGGTTCAAAAATCTGAATATATGTACACACTAAGAACTCGCACCCTTCTTACCTTCTACAGATAACCACTCATTCTTACCAAAAAGTAGTAACAATGCTATGCATCTTTTTAAACTTAATATGATAAAAATTTAGCAAAATAAGATTTTAGGTTGTAAGAAAAAGATACAAGTACAATGTAGCAAATAAATGGACATTATAAAAAAGAGATTTGCATAGAAAAAAAAAAACCTGGAAGAATATGAACCAGAAACTAAAGATATTAACAACGATTAATACTGGATTATGAATTATGTTTTCATTTTTTTCTTTGTGACTATCTTTAACTTCCAAATTTGAGCACTGAACATGACTCTTTTTTTTTTCAACGTTTATTTATTTTTGGGACAGAGAGAGACACAGCATGAACGGGGGAGGGGCAGAGAGAGAGGGAGGCACAGAATCAGAAACAGGATCCAGGCTCTGAGCCATCAGCCCAGAGCCCAACGCGGGGCTCGAACTCACGGACCGCGAGATCGTGACCTGGCTGAAGTCGGACGCTTAACCGACTGCGCCACCCAGGCGCCCCTGAACATGACTCTTTTTAATCAAGAAGACTTATTTAAATTAAAACAAAATATAACACAGGTATAAATTATGCTTACCTGCTTCAGGTTTGTTCAAATCATATATGCGTAACAGTTTATCCTGTCCCCCGGTTAATAAGTAATTACTATCCTGAAAACACACACAAGGAAAATGTTAACAGATTAGCCATTTTAACAGCTATATCTTTCTGAAACTTCTTCAACACCAACTAAAATCTAAATAAAGTTCACCGACATCAGGGGCGCCTGGGTGGCTCAGTTGGTTGAACATTTGACTTCAGCTCAGGTCACAATCTCAGGGTTCATAAAATTGAGCCCCACATCGGGCTCCGTGCTGACAGCTCAGAGCCTGGAGCGTGCTTTGGATCCTGTGTCTCCCTCTCCTCTGCCCCTCCCCTGCTCACGCTCTCTCTCAAAAATAAATAACCTTGAAATAAATAAAGTTCGCAGGCATCATAAAGAGACGTAAAACGTACCAATTCTGAGAAGATACTGTAGAACATTTATCCTTTTCGTAATTGCCTAAATTTCGTAAAACCCTTTAAGCTTCTCCAGTTCAAATGTATTATACCACCTACCACATGAATCTTCTCTATCTGCCTTGATCCTGCTCCCTCCCCACTAAGAAACACTTCTTTGGTGATCTCAACTTTATCCTCTCCCTTCTGAAAGTAGTTAGGAAACATTATTGGCACATTTTAGATATTTGTTGCTACCGACGGAGAACTCAGCCAAGAGTTCCAGGGTATCTCAGGATTAACCAAATAAATAAATAAATCTCTATAGTGTAATATGCAATTATATTATCAAATATAAGGCAATATACACCTAATATCGCCCCAAATATACAAACCAATCAAGTATACAACCGTCACTACATCCTATAGTAACAGCAATTTCACTCCCTAAAATAAATTCTATTTTCTGATACCTGCGTAAAATCCACAGTCTTGACAATGTGTTTATGAGCCAGCGTCATCAATTCATCTCCTGAGACAGCATCCCACACTTTGCTAAAAGTAAAAAGAGTGAAATTAGAAGAGAAATATAATGGTAATTTTGATGATTACCAAGTAAGTTAGATACATGAAATGTTATATAAATGTATTACGCATCTCTCATTATCTTTAGTATCCCTCAGTGTTAAGAGTTCATTTGATTACATACTTTAAATGATTCTAAAGAAAAATATACCTGTAGAAGCCATGTAGCGAATCTAATTTTGGCAATGAAAAAGATCTACAAATTTAAGTAAATGATATCCATGAACCAACCCATCCTTACCTTTAGCCTACAGCCATAATATCCTTTTAGCAAGACTACAAAACATTTTAACCAATTTTAAGTTTCATCTTTCCAATTTGTTTCTCTAGTCACTAGTCTCACTTACGTGCAAAACAAACAAGTGAAAAACAAAAAATCCTAGAAAAAATTTGCAGAAGAATGAAAAGGCCACATAAAATTTTATATCAAGACAGTAGAGAAGAAAATATTCTCTCTTCCTCAAAGTTGACTCTTAAATTCTCAAATTCTAGTCCAATTAACTTTCCCCAAAGTATCAGCCTTTGATTATATAATGCTAAAACAGGATTTTTAATCTCTCAACTGCCTGTTTCCCTGACCCACTCCAACCCAAAATATATGTGTGGTTGTGTGTCTATACAAATATATATGTATGTATGCACACTATAAGAGGTTCCACGGGGCGCCTGGGTGGCTCAGTTGGTTAAGCGTCCAACTTCAGCTCAGGTCACGATCTTGCGGTCCATGGGTTCAAGCCCCGTGTCGGGCTCTGGGCTGATGGCTCAGAGCCTGGAGCCTGCTTCCAATTCTGTGTCTCCCTCTCTCTCTGCCCCTCCCCCGTTCATGCTCTGTCTCTCTCTGTCTCAAAAATAAATAAATGTTAAAAAAAAAAATTAAAAAAAAAAAGAAGTCCTCCAAATAAAAAAGCTTAGAGAAGAAAAAAACTCATTTTCTATCAGAAGTGATTATTGAAAGATAAACAAGAAAACCTTGCTTACTGGGAAAAGAACTGTTAAGAGTGAACAAACTATGCTCCATAAAGATTTTCATTTTAATGTAACTGACATTTATTTTTAAAAATAAAGGGAACCGTATACAGTGGGGGGCAGAGTGGAGGGTGTGGGGGAAGCACGACCAAAGCAGCAGCATCCAGGGTGCCAACATATCTATAGTCTTTTCCATCCTATTTAGAAACACTACTAAAATTGAAGATGACACCTTCTGACAGTGTGTTCTAATAATCACTTCTACTAACTTTGGCATATTTCCATTATTCACAGTAACAATCCTAAAAAGGGTTTATAGCCCTAAAAATAATCTAGAATAACCTAAATGTTTTCTAATGTATTTTTCAATCACCAGACATGAAACTGATATTAACTAGCTGGCTGAGGGGCTCAAATGAAGGCAGTGAAGGATCATTAAAACAATACCTTTTCATCAGCTAATCATGCAGCATTTACTTTCTGCACAACTCATGAAGTACCTGTCATCTCCCTCAACTACGGATTCACCTTACATCCCCTGTTTCGTGCATATAATAATGTTATCTATTCAATACTTTTCTTACCCTTGGGTAAGACTTTGAGACTTACCGTAAGTCTCAAGACTTACTTTGAGACTTACCATAAGTCTCAAAAGAGGGGTTGCTTAAAGTTTAACAACAAAAAACATTAAGTTATTTTAGGTGGAAAAAACTGCCCAGCTATCTTAACATGACCAAGTCATCAAAAAGGAGATAATTCCACCTTCAATGTATTGACAACCTTATTCAGAGAAAAATCCATCTTTCTATTGTCTTTTACAAGCGAGAAAACTGACCATACACTGTTTACCTATGGATTTCTGGGCCTAACTCCAGATCCATTTAATCACCCTCTGGAACAGAGCACAGTAACCTTCTCCACTTTAGGCACCCTCTCCAAATGATTTTAAGAGGAAAGTGGAGATGCTAAGAAGAGGATGACGGGAAGTAAAGCTTACATTAGCTTCATGAATTAAAAGATATAAAGAGGATGGAGTTTCAGGAAATAGTGTACTTATCACCTGACTCAATTGCCCGAATTATCTCAAGATAGCATTCCAAACTGACCCACAGACCAGCTCTGCTGAATACATTTTTTCCACAAGAACAAAATACACCTCTAGATACACATGACATTAATGAATTTTATGAGAAACATAGGAAGGGTGAGTGCTTCCCAAAAATTATTTATACCAACTATGATTAATCAGGTAAGTGGGGAAAGCTATTCTTTAGCTGGATCAGGTTCCGTAACAGCAAGTCCCATGCAAATCATTAAAAGAGATTATACACAAGGCTCCTACTCCTCCAAGACAGACACTGAACAAGTAAGGGGTAAGACTCAACTACTATTTATTGAAGCATCTACTAGGCAACAGGCACTGTGCTAAACTCCAAGGATGTAAATGGAGAAACATCTCTCTAATCCTCCCAAAAACCATGTGGTCTTACACCCATCTTACAGATACGAAAGCCAAAGTTTTAAGAAGCAACCCATGATCAAACTGGAAATACACAGCATGGCTAGCACATGAACTCAGCCCTCACCAAAGCGAATACTTATATCTTTCCCACTCTATCATGACACCTAAAAGCCTTAAGGGGGGGGGGGCACAAAACCAAAAGCATTTAATATTTAAATCTATTCAACCCTTTTGCACAAAACCAAATAATTTCATGGCTTTAGCCAAAGAAGTTCCAAAATTGTACATATGATTTTGGTCTAGTGGGAACGGTAGCTATCACTGCTACCTTACACATGCAACACTTACATACTCATTCAATTTTAGGCAATGTTCTAAATATTAGAAACATTTTAACTCATTTAATATTCACAACTGACATAGGAGACAAGCATTATTACTATTCTCATCTTTATAGATGACGATACTGAGAAAAAAGAGGTTAAATAAATTCCCAAGGTCACAGAACTACTAAATGCCGGAAGCAGGATTCAATTACAGAATCCGGTTCATACTTTTCATGCTACTTGTAAACACAGACATTGAGACTTGAAATGTTAAGCACAAAAACAACACTGAATACCTATCCAGACACGTCCTCAAATGTGTGATTTGGGTTATTAATGCTCTATAAGTGACCTAAATAAAGATAATTGTTCCTCTGGCAGCAAGATAAAATCCTGACTACTCTTTCCAAGACTAAGTATTTAGGGTGCCATATTTTTTCACGCCTTTTTCACTCTCCATTTCAGAGGCGTTATCGCATGAACAGTAATCTCTATCTAGCTCTTTATCTTCCCAAGGACTGGTATTATAATTTGGTCAAATGCACAAACGAAGGCTCTTCACAGATTTTACAAAGACAGGCATCTTCCCGACAACTTTTTGCACAAGTCTTAAAGATCAGAGCAAGCCCATCAAGCAGGAGGTGACAAAACATTTTGCTCACTAATTAACACTGACAGGGCCCAGAACTGAGGTGAACAAAAATGTATCCTTTCAGAATTGCAATTCAAAAGCTTGTTTAATGCTAATGTTTACAGTGTCTAACATCTTGTTCCACTTAAAACTTCATTGTATTTTTTTAATTTGAGAGAGAGAGAGAGACTGTGCAAGCTTGAGTGAGAGGGGGAGGGGCAGGAGGGTGCGAGGGAGGGAGGGTAGGAGAGTGAGAGAGAGGGAGAGAAGTAGAGAGAGAGAAGGGGGGGAAGAGAGAGAGAGAGAGAGAGAGAGAGAGAGAGAGAGAGAGAAAATCAAGTAGGCTCCATGCTCCCACAACCCTAAGATCATGACCTTAGCTGAAACCAAGAGCAGATGCCCAACCGACTAAGCCAGCCAGGAGCCTCAAAACTTAATTATGTTTAAAATACCACTTTATTAACTATTCACTTATTACAGCAGACTGGGAGCTAGTTTCAACAATGACATTTTTAATATCCACATCCCAAATGTCTGAAGTCTACTAGAGTTGAAAACCTCAGTTTCTACCTCTGTTATAAAATCAATGACTTTCATTCCCAATGACAATGTTCCTACTAGACTGAGCAAAAAACTCTGGAGGAGTTGAAGCGGAAAAAAAAAAAGCTAACCTCTTGGCAATCAGACACAAGTATTACAGAAGCAAAACCAAGATCTGTGATTAACCCATTCTTTACCGTCTACTTTAGAAAACTTCCTCAAGTTATTTATGCAACAAATACTAAGTACTGAACAAGCCAGGGGATATAAAAAATATAAGACATGACCCCTGACTTTAAGAAGCAACAACACACAAATTATGTGCTATAAAAGTGCCAGAAGTTTTATTTTTTTTTTTAATTTTTTTTTTCAACGTTTTTTTATTTATTTTTGGGACAGAGAGAGACAAAGCATGAACGGGGGAGGGGCAGAGAGAGAGGGAGACACAGAATCGGAAACAGGCTCCAGGCTCCGAGCCATCAGCCCAGAGCCCGACGCGGGGCTCGAACACACGGACCGCGAGATCGTGACCTGGCTGAAGTCGGACGCTTAACCGACTGCGCCACCCAGGCGCCCCAAAAGTGCCAGAAGTTTTAATACTGGGAACAGTGTGAGCCCAAGAAGGAATGAATGGGCACTTTCACCTGATTGCACTCCAGAAGTCTTCTGAGAATCACTTTTACCAAATTATATAAAAAAAGGTGAATGGGAAGGACATGTTACAAGTATGCATGCTCACATCTACAGTAATATTTGACCTGAAGCTGTTGACATTACAGGATTTATATAAAATCAACAGCGCCTTATTTTATCAGGATTACACACAATCACAACAAGGCACAGCACAAAGCCTTGTAACAGTTACGCATAAAGACGTAATAGAAATCTATTCATTGAAGTACAGACAAAAGTTCAGGCTGACATTTATAACTTTTGTTACTGCTCTCACCATCTCAAATTTAATCCCGGATAAGCACTATTATCTCCCTCACCTTGTTTTAAAAACTAATTTATTTAATTTTACATACAGTAGAATTCATTCTGTGGCATAGAAATCTACACGTTTCAACAAAGGCATAGTCACATAGTCACATATCTACTACTACAATATCTTTATTTTTTATAAATACTCCCAACATAGAATTATGAGAGAGGAAGGAAGGAAGGAAGGAAGGAAGAAAGGAGACTACTTTTACTCTCCAGAGTTGAGTGTAACAAAGTCTACTACCATACAATTGCTCTTGACATTGCCTTCATCAGTTTACACATTTAAGTGTCTGTTAAGTCATAAACACAATCAGAAACTAGAATACCAAGACTATATAAAAAAATGAAAGTGCCCAGAAGGGGAAAGTGGGTCTTTACAAGTCACTCAAACATATGCAAAGGCCAAAACCAAAATAGGTAAGATGTATTTTGGCGACAGTAAGTTTAGTGTAACTAGACCACAAGGCATATGGTATGCAGTGCCAGAGAGGTAGATAAACCAAGATGAGGCCAAAGTGTAAGCTGGCAACAACTGAAATTTAACCTTTAGGCCAGTGGTTCTAAGGCTGGACATCAGAACCACTTAGTAGAACTTTAAGGAAAAAAAAAACAAAAAACTGATGTTGGGGGATGTGGGGGCCCCATCTCCAGATCAATTAAATCAGAATTTCCCAGACACATACATCTGAATAATTTAAAGTTCCCTTGGGTACATGCAAGGTCACAAACCACCGAAACTGCAGAGGGAAGAAGGAAGATCACCAGAGAAGTGACATGATGAAATCTGTTTTTAGGAATATTATGGAAGATAAAAAGAAAGGAAAGTTACTAGTGGTAGGGGCATAAAAACATCATAGCCAGGAGATATGCTGCTATAGAATCAACAATGATGAGGAGCGCCTAGGTGGCTCAGTCGGTTAAGCAGCCAACTTCAGCTCAGGTCATGATCTCCCGGTCCGGGAGTTTGAGCCCCGCGTCGGGCTCTGTGCTGACAGCTCAGAGCCTGGAGCCTGTTTCAGATTCTGTGTCTCCCTCTCTCTGACCCTCCCCCATTCATGCTCTGTCTCTCTCTGTCTCAAAAATAAATAAACGTTAAAAAAAAAAAAATTAAAAAAAAAAAAAACGATGATAATGTGGACGTAAGGAAGAAATCAAGAATGATTTAAATTTCAACCTTAAAAAACTTAGAAAATAAAAAGCAATGGAGTTTGGAAGTTTTAAATATGTGTAAAGCCAGTTAACAAAAACAGAGAATGAGATGGGGCTAAAAATCCAGGCCATCAGCACTAGGAAGCCACAGAAATGTGCAATATCACTCAGAAAGCACATGCAGTCCAGCATTTGTAAGCACGAGCCCCCAAGACTCGTTATCTAAAGTGCTTGTTAACAATGGCAGGTTCCTGGGTCCTAATCCAGACATAGACAATAAGTCATTTAAAGTCTCTGAAAATTGGTGAGAACCACTGAAGAGAAAGAAGCAGAAAGGACTAGAGGTTTAGTGAGATCAAACATCATGTGCTCTATCTGATAGGCACTGAGTCAGAGTTTTATGAATAACTGAGGTTGAAGTTTTGAGTACTTCCATTAACACAATCCACGGAGATCTCCAAAACTGGCTGTTTTGGCTATACTTACGCAGTGAAATCCGCAGCTGCTGTAGCTGCTTTGGTGGCATCCTTATTCAATGTGGCACCCCAAACAGCACCCTTATGACCCAAAAATGTTCCAATCCAGTCTCCTGTATCTCCCTGACGTAGCATAGGCTTCCCGTCTAAAACACATTTAAAAAAGCATGTTATTTCGAAGTTCAGATTACTTAAAATCTAAGACTCGAACATAAAGTAATTGTGTTCAATAACAAAGTGGAACACTGCTTTTATTGTTTAACTATTCTCATTCACTGAGGTCACTATGAAACGTCCAGAACTAAATTAACTGAAGAGCTGAGCCAGACATGCTCACTGAAGCGTCTGTAATTCGGTAGGAAGAATACTGATCTATGTCAAAATAATGCAGATTTCAGTCTTATTTTGGAGAAACGTCTTAACCTAAATCTCAGTTTCCAATTGAAGAACGGGACTAATACCACAAAGGAATGTCCAATGAAATAATAACAGGAATGACAAGTCTCTGTAAAATAACGAAAGGTATTACTTAGCCTGGCCTAGTTTCTTCATGCCCCAAATCCTTGAAAGATTATTTACAGTATTTGATGGCCGGGGCGCCTACGCAAGCGTACAGTCCGGATGCTCCAGAAATAGCAATAAAAGTAAAATGAGAGGCCTAGACGGGGGGAGGGCAATACTTGGCCTCACCAGAGGATCAGAAAAGCCTCTCTTGGCTCCAACTACGAATCCCTATTTTCCCCATCAGACCATGTTGGCCTCAATCTCAAAGGCTGAAATCACCCTTCGGCACTGGGGAATACCTTTGGAACCAGTCCTAGCCGTCAGGGATCTGGATCCAGGGGCCCTGCTCACCTTTGCAAGCGCTGATTAAGAAATAGCCATAGGGCGTGATGCCACTGAAGGCCAAATCAACCACAGGCCGCGTGTGGCCCGAGCAGGTGAGGGGAGTCTGCCTCATTGCCATGGCGGCGGCGAACCGAGCGATCCGGCTGCGGAGCCGAGGGTCGTCTGCTCTTTTCTTTCCTCTGCCGCAGAGCCTCTGGCTCAAGGCCCCCGCCCTGACACTGGGGACTGGGGATGGGCCGAGAAACAGGAAAAAGAGGCCAATCGGGTAGCAGCGAGGTCAGGAAAGGGTTTGGGGATGGGCCAGGGTGTCTGCGACGGGCGACCGACAGCGGCCAGGGAGGGAAAGGGAGGGAGGGAGGAAAGTAGGGGAGGGGGAAAACCGGAGAACCCGCGGCCAAGACCCGCACGGGCCACACCGGTACCGGCAGGAAGTGACGATACCAATGACGTCAAGCGTCCGTCGGAAGTGACGATCTAGCAAGAAGGCAAGTTTGCCCGGAGAAGAGCTAATAGAACAGCAGTGCGCAGGCGCTAGATCAGCACACGTTGGCCACATGACCCTGGTCCCGCACCGGCCACGTACGGCGCCTAGAGAAGCTCTAGACTTTGCCTTGGCGTCTCCAGTTCCCAGCTTTGACCAGTCGAAACCGGTCTTGTCCCTGGGCGGAGTTTGCTGAGTGCGAAAGCTGTGACTGCCTTTCTCGGAGCCTGGACCTGGCGGCCCTTGTGGATTATGCGCCAAGCAATCCAACTGGCTGGACCGTGCTTGTTATCTGAACAGAAAAACAGAGTTGTTCCCAGCAGCGCCCCAAACCAACAAACTTCGTGTAGGATTTTTTTTTTTTTTTCAGTTCTTACTAAACAACTACATAGGCAGCTCCTCTGGGATTGTCTACAAGTAAGGCCCTTAAGAAACGTGGTTTCTCCAGGCACTCATAAAAATTCCAGTAGTGTTAGTGATTTAGATATGAGTGTTATGTGGTTTTAAATACAATTAAATTTATATTACTTTCTCTTTTGAGGACGTTGAGGGACACTAGTGCAATGGTCCCCAAACTTTGATGAAATACTCAAGTCAGTAAAATTTGAATCTGCACTCCCATTAGGGAGATGATGTGCGTATTGCATACATGTACATTACAATTAGGCAAAAACGTAAATACCAGAAGAATCTAAAAACTATAAATAGAAACTCGGGTATTATTTTCCTACAGGCAGCCCACTTCGGGCAGGGGTATTGCTGCTCTGTAAAACAATCAGAACTGTTGATACAAAACTTTTGTAAGCAGGAAACGTCCTTCCTGGAGCAAGTTTCTTTCCTTTTAATATAGACTGTAAAGGGAAGACAGATTTTTGTGGCTCTTTCAGTACTTTATCCCCAAGACCATAATATTTTAGCACATACCAATAAATCAGCACAAATGACTGAATGTTTCCTTCTCCGTTTTTTTTTTTTTTTTTTTTTTGGTAATAAGCGTGTATCGCTTATTCAAGATTCAAGTCTTGAATGGAGACTTGAAGTACTTTCCCGTTCTATTTTCTTAGCATTTTGTTCACTCATTTACAGTACAGACTTACTCTATATGTTTTTCATTCAACACACACAGACTTCACACACTTAAATTATGAGCTTCTTTTAATGGCAATGGTTATGGCTTTGTCATCTTTGTACTCTAGTACTGGAAGAGTGAATGGCATTTGGTGGATGCTCAACAAATGATTGTTTACTGATTAAATAACTATTACTGATGGCGGTAAATGAAAGACACAACTCAAAGCAACTAGTCAGTAAAATATTAGTATATATCCACTAGTTGCTCATCGAGTGTAGATAAGTATATAACTGATAACTACCTGTCTCTAAAGAATGTATACAACTTTATATAATGACAGATGGTACTACCCTTATGGTGGTGAGCATTGCATAATGTATAGAATTGTCATATCACTATGTTGTATACCTGAAGCTAATATAACATTGTATGTCAGCCATACTTCAATTTTAAAAAAAGGAAACGGAAAAATGTGTTTTTAAAAAGTGCACTTCCTGCTCATTTGGATTCTAATTTTTGAAAGTAATATGTATCTGGATCAATGGTGTAGACTTCAAAAGCAGTTTAATATTAGAAGACAGATTAATGCAGTTAATATAATGTCACTCCAACACAGCATTCTATTAGATGTTTAAATAACCCAAATAGGCATGTGTTACAAACAAAGTTACAAATCTGCGATTATTTAAAGATTATTCATGGAGATTAACATATAAAGAAATATGTTTTAAAGATCTAACAAATTATTGGAAGTAATGAATGTTTAGCAAGGTTGCTAGATTAAAAAAAAGTATCAGAAAACTAATTGCATTTCTATAACTAGCAACAAACAGAAAATGTAATTTTTAACGTTTATTTATTTTTGAGACAGAGAGAGACAGAGCATGAATGGGGGAGGGTCAGAGAGAGGGAGACACAGAATCTGAAACAGGCTCCAGGCTCTGAGCTGTTAGCACAGAGCCTGATGCGGGGCTCGAACTCATGAACCGTGAGATCATGACCTGAGCCGAAGTCGGACGCTTAGCCGACTGAGCCACCCAGGCGCCCCGAAAATGTAATTTTTAAATGTGCCATATAAAATAGCTTCGAGACATAAAAAGTACTTGGGAATAAATCTGACCAAGTATGTTTCCCAGCAGGAAATTCCTGGCACACTGAAATGTAGAAATGGAGAAAAAGCTGGCACACTGACATATAGAAAATGTAGAGTTTAATGAATGGAGCATTTACTAAGATGTAGTCAGGATCAAAAGTAACCAATAAGGAATGCTGAAGAGGGTCAGGGAAAAGATGGGGTACTAACCATAAATGCGAATGGGTGACTGAAAAGGAGCAGTTATCTTAACCTGAATTCCCAGAGCTGTGTCGATAGGAGAAGGCTCCTGGGAGAGAGCTGCAAAACTCAGGAGAGGAACACAGCTGTAGCCACCCATCACGAGCCCCAGTAGTGGAAAAGAAGTAAGGGAATGAATACTCAGATCTCCTGCCCAGGCTTCTCACTGGCTAAACCTATCCAGAGGTCAGGAGGCAAGGAGTGCCTAAATGTCACTTGATAGAAGCCATAAATGTCATCCCTCTTAAGACATCAACCATAGTGCAGAAGGAAGGAGTAAGGATCCGATTAAGTAAATTGAGAATATTCAACATAATTTTTTTTCAAATGTTTATTGTTGAGAGAAGGGGGTAGAGAGCAAGCAGGGGAGGAGCAGAGAGGCAGAGAAAGACAGAATCCCAAGCAGGCTCCATGCCATCAGCACCCCTCAATTTAATATTTAAGACCTCTATGGAGAATGATAAATTTCATTGAAAGGCATTAAAGAATATAAAAATAAATTGATGGATATATTGTGTTTATAGATTGGAAGATTCAGTATTGGAAAAATGTCAGTGGTCGCCTGTTACAAGCTCAATTGTGCTCCCCCTCCCCCCCACCGATTCATACATTCGAGTCTAACCACCAGAATGTGACTATATTTGGAGAATTGGAGAAAGAGCCTTTGAAGGGGTAATGAAGGTTAAATGAGATCATATGGGTGAACTCTAGTCCAACATAACTGGTGACTTTAACAGGAGAGAACACAAACAAAGGGATGACCACATGACAGAGTGAGCAGGCAGCCACCTGCAAGCCAAGGAAAGAGGCCCAGAAGAAACCAAACCTGTACCACCTTGATCTTAGACTTCTGGCCTCCAGAACTGTGAAAAAAAATAAATTTCTGTTGTTAAAGCCACCCAATCTGTGATCTTTTGTCATGGCAACCCTAGCAAACTAATACATTTCCAAATTGATCTACAGATTCAATACTATTCCAAGTTAAAGCCCCAATTGTTTAAAATGAAACTTCAGGGGCACCTGGGTGGCTCAGTCTGTTAAACATCGGACTTTTGATTTCAGATCAGGATCTCACTGTTCACGAAATCAAGCCCCACATTGGGGTCTACACTGATAGTGCAGAGCCTGCTTGGGATTCTCTCTCTCCTGTCGTGCTTTCTCTTTCATTCTCTCAAAATAAACATTTAAAAAATAAAATGGAGCTTTACATACTAATGTTAAATATAGAACAGCAAAAGACCATGACTAGCCATCATACTCTAAAAGAAAAAAAACAAGGGAGAAGACTTCTCTAACCGGGTACCATGAATATCATTTTCAAGTGTAATAAACACTGTGGCAATGGCATGGTATAAAAATAGCAAAAAGGAACAAAATAATAGTCCTCATAGAGAAAAATCCAATGACACAGCTACACTATGGATTAGGGGGGGAAAGAATAATTTCGATAAAGTTCCTGAAGGAGATTGGAAGCAGATTAGTTCCCTAATTCAGCTTCCAGATGAGGATACAGCTGGCCCACATCTTGATTTCGGCCTTTAAAATAGTGAGAAGTCCCAGTTAAAACATGCTGGACTCCTAAATAGAGAAACTGAGATAACAAATTTGTGATATTCCAAGCTGCTGATTTTTAAACAATTTCTTTTTCAGTTTATTTATTTATTTTGAGAGAGAGAGAACGTATGAGCAGGGGAGAAGTGGAGAGAGAGAAGAAGAGAATCCCAAGCAGGCTTTGCACTGCCAGCATGGAGCCCAGGGCAGGGCTCAAACTCACCACCATGAGACTGTGAGACCATGATCTGAGCTGAGGTCGGACACTTAACCAACTGAGCTACCCAGACGCTCCTTAAGCTGTTAATTTTTTTAAATTGAGGTATAAGTGACATATAACAGTTTCAGGTGTACAAGATAATGATTCAATATTTGTGTATATTGTGAAATGATCACTACAATAAGTGTGGTTAACATTCATCACCATACATTGTTACAGTTTTTTTCTTATGATGAGATCTTTTAAGATTTGCTCTCTTAGCAACTTTCAAATATGCGATACAGTACTATTAACTTTATAGTTGCTATGCTATACATCACATCCGCATGACTTGTTTATTTTATAACTGGAATTTTGTACCATTTTACTCCCTCCCCCTTTCCACACTCCCCCCTCCCATCTCTGGACACCACTAATCTGTTCTCAGTATCTCTCACCTTGTTTGGTTTTTCCAAAATTTAGATTCCACGTATAAGTGAGAGCATTTAGTATTTATCTCTCTCTGCCTGACTGATTTACTTAGCATAATGCCCTCAAGCTCCAACGTTGTTGCAAATTGCAAGATTTCACTTTTCTATGGCTGAGCAGTATTCCATTATACATATATGTATACCACATTACATATGTATATCACATTTTGTGTATCCATTGATCCATGGATGGACACTTCGATTGTTTCCATATTTTGGCCATTGTAAATAATGCTGCAAAGAATATGAGAGTACACAT
This sequence comes from Herpailurus yagouaroundi, assembly GCF_014898765.1. Lineage (NCBI taxonomy): Eukaryota > Metazoa > Chordata > Mammalia > Carnivora > Felidae > Herpailurus > Herpailurus yagouaroundi. The sequence goes on from NW_024412407.1 coordinate 32,320,319, forward strand.
ATCTCTTTAAAATACTGATTTCCTTTTCCTTGGATGTATACTCAGAAGTAGGCTTGCTGGATCAGACAGTAGCTCTATTTTGTTTCTGGTTTTTTTTTTTTTTTTGAGAAAACTCCATATTGTTTTCCATAGTCGTTACACCAATTTACATTTCCACCAAGATACAAATGTTCCATTTTCTCCACAGCTGCTCCAGCACTTGCTATCTCTTCTCTTTCTGATGATAGCCAGTCTAACAGATTTGAAATGATACCTCATTGTGGTTTTGATTTGCATTTTCTTGATGATTAGTGATGTTGTGCACCTTTCCGTGGCCATTGTATGCCTTCTTTGGAAAAATGTTTATTCAGTCCCTCTGCCCATTTTTAAATTGGATTGATTTTTTGCTATTGAATTGTATGAGTTCTTTATATATTTGGAGTATTTACTCCTTATCTGATATGTGGTTTGCAAATGTTTTCTCCCATTCCATAGGATGCTTTTTCATTTGTTGTTTGTTTTGCTGTGCAGAAGCTTTTTATTTTGGTGTAGTGTCACATATTAATTTTTGCTCTTGTTTCTTATGCTTTAGGTGTCATATCCAAAAAATCATTGCCAAGACCAAAGTCAAGGAGGTTTGTCCTGTTTTTTTTTCTAGATGTTTTACCAATTTAGTTCTTATGTTTAAGTCTTTAAACCATCTTCAGTTAATTTCATTATTCTGCATGTGATTATTTTGTTTTCCTAACATCATTTATTGAATAGGCTGTCCTTTCCCCATTGTCTATTCTCAGCTCCCGTGTCAAATATTAATTGACTGTATATACAAAGGTTTATTTCTGGGCTCTTGATTTTGTTCCATTGGTCTGTATGCTTGTCTTTATGCTAGTGCCACACTGTTTTGATATCTATACCTTTGTAGTATAGTTTGAAATCAGGAAGTACAATGCCTCCAGCTTTATTCTTATTTCTCAGGATTGTTACCTCTATTTGGGGTCTTTTGTGAATACATACAAATTTTAGGATTTTTTTTTCTATTTCTGTAAAAAATGCCATTGGAACTTTGACAGAGATTGCATTGAATCTATAGATAGCTTTGGGTAGTATGGACATTTTAACAATATTAATTTTTCCAATCTGTGATGAAATAGCTTTTCACTGGTTTGTGTCTTCTCTAACTTCTTTAATCTTTAATCTTTAGTATGGGGGCACCTAGGTGACTCAGTCGGTTGAGCATCTGACTCTTGAGCATCAAGCTCAGATCATGATCCTTGGGTTGTGGGATCAAGCCCTACATCAAGACCTGCATCAGGCTCTACTCTGTGCTGAGTATGGAGCCTGTTTAAGATTCTCTCTCTCTCACCCTCTGCCCCTCTCCCCTGCTTGCACTCATTCTCTCTCTCTCTCTCAAATTAAAAAAAAATGTTTAATTTTTTTAAAAAGTCTTTAGTATATAGGTCTTTTACCTTCTTGGTTAAATAAATACTTAATTCCTAAGTATTTTATTGTTTTTGATATAATTGTAAATGGTATTATTTTCTTTATTTCTTTTTCAGATGTTTCATTGTTAATGTATAGAAATGTAACTGATTTCTGTATATTGTTTTTGTATCTTACAACTTTACTGACTTTATTGATTAATCTTATCAGTATTTTGGCAGAGCCTTTAAGATTTTCTATATATGAAATCATATCATCCCCAACAAAGACAATTTTATTCCTTCCCTTTTGTTTTGAATGCCTTTTATTTCTTCTTGTCTGATTGCTCTGGCTAGGATTATTAGTACTCTGTTGAATAGGAGTGGTAAGAGTGCACTCTTGTTTTATTCCTGATCTTAGAGGAAAAGCTTTCAACCTTCCATCATTGGGTATGATGTTAGCTGTGGGCTTATATAAGGCCTTTATTATGTTGAAGTACATTCCTTTTATGCCCAAGTTGAGCATTTTAATCATGAAAGGATGTTGTATTTTGTTAAATGCTTTTCCTGCTTTTATTGAGATGATCATATGGTTTTATCCTTATTCTATTAATGTGCTGTATCACAGTTACTGATTTGCCTATGTTGAAATACCCTTGCATCCCAGGGATAAATCCCACTTGATCATGATGCATGATGCTTTTAATGTGAATTTGATTTGCAAATATTTTGTTAAGAATTTTTGCATGTGTATTCATTAAGGATATTTGTCTGTAGTTTTCCTTAAATATAGTTTATTCACAAATTGGTTTCCATACAACATCCAGTGCTCATTCCAACAAGTGCCCTCCTCAATGCCCATGATTCTTTCCCCTCTCCCCCACCCCCCATCAGTCCTCAGTTTGTTCTCAGTATCCAAGTGTCTCTTATGGCTTGCCTCCCTCCTTCTCTGTAACTTTTTTTCCCCCTTCTCTTCCCCCATGGTCTTCTGTTAAGTTTCTCAAGATCCACCTACGAGTCAAAACATATGGTATCTTTCTCTGACTGACTTATTTCACTTAGCATAATACCTTCCAGTGCCATCCATATTGCTGCAAAAGGCCAGATTTCATTCTTTCTCATTGCCAACTAGTATTCCATTGTTTATATAAACCATATCTTCTTTATCCACTTGTCAGTTGATGGACATTTAGTCTCTTTCCATAATTTGGCTATTATTGAAAGTGCTGCTATAAACATTGGGGTACAAGTGCCCCTATGCATCAGCACTCCTGTATCCCTTGGGTAAATTCCTAGCAGTGCTATTGCTGGGTCATAGGGTAGATCTATTCTTAATTTTTTGAGGAACCTCCACACCGTTTTCCAGAGTGGCTGCACCAGTTTGCATTCCCACCAACACTGCAAGGGGGTTCCCGTTTCTCCACATCCTCACCAGCATCTATAGTCCTGATTTGCTCGTTTTAGCCACTCTGACTGGTGTAAGGTTATCTCAGTGTGGTTTTGATTTGTTGTAGTTTTCTTTTCTTATAGTGTCCTTATCTGGCTTTCATATCAAGGTAATAGTGGCCTCATAAAACACCTTTGGGAGTTTTTTTTCCTCTTCAATTTTTGGATGACTTTTGGCGGGATTAGTGTTCATTCTTACTTAAATATTTGTTATAACTCACCAGTAAAGCCATCTGATACTAGGCTTTTTGTTGGGAGGATTTTGATTACAGATGCAATCTCCTTATTCATAAGTGGTTTGTTGAAATTTTCTATTTCTTCATGATTTGGTCTTGGTAGGTATGTTTTAGGAATTTATCTATTTCTTCTGGGTTATCCAGTTTGTTGGCATATAAACATTTATAGTCTCTTATGATCTTTTTTATTTGTGTGGTATGTTACAATGTCTCCTCATTTATTTCTGATTTTATTTATTATGAGTTTTCTCTCTTTTTTTTTTTAGTCTACTTAAGGTTTGTTAATTTTGTTTGTCTTTAAAAAAACAAAACAAAACAGTTCTTAGTTTCATTGGTCTTTTCAGTTCTATTTTTGGTGTTTATTTCATTTACTTTTGCTGTGATCTTTGTTATTTCCTTTCTTCTGCTAACTTTGTACTTAATTTGTCTTTTTGTTTTGTAGTTCCTTGAGGTACAAAGTTAGGTTTTTTTATTTGATCTCTTTCTTTTTTCTTAATGCCATGGTAAACTTCCCTCTTAGAACTGCTTTTGCTGCATCCCATAAAGTTTGGTGTATTTTGTTTCCATTTTCATTTTTTTCAAGACTTTTTTAAGTTTCCCTTTTGATTTCTTCTTTGAACTATTGGTTACTCAAGAGTATATGTTGTTTAATTTCCATTAATTTGTGAATTTTCCAGCTTTTCTTCTATTATTTATTTCCAGTTTCATACAATTGTGGTTGGAAAAGATAGTTGGTATGATTTTAATCTTCTTAAATTTTCTATGTCTTGTTTTGTGACTTATCGTATGATCTTTACTGGAGAATGTTCTATGTGCACATTGAGAAGACTTTTTTTGTTGCTGTTGGATGGAATGTTCTGTATATGTCTGTTAGGTCCATTTGGCTTAAAATATGTTTCAAGTCCAATGATGCCTTGTTGATTTTCTGACTTGATGACCTATCATTTGTTGAAAGTGGAGTATTGAAGTCCTCTACTATTATTGCATTGTTTTCCATTTATATCCACAGATTTGTGGTATTTAGATGCTCTGATTTGAGTGCGTAGATATTTATAATTTTATATCCTCTTGATGAATTTATCCCTTTATCATTATATAATGACTTTCCTCGTCTTTCATTATTATTTTTGGCTTAAAGTCTATTTTGTGTGATGTAAGTTTATCTACCCCTCCCTCTTTTGGTTTTCCCTCGAAAGGAACGTATCTTTTATCCCTTCACTTTGAGTCTTTGTGCAGGCTTACCAATACCATCTTATTAGCTTTGGAGCTGTTTCATAAGTCCTTTGTTCTTTTCTTCTTTTCTTGCTGCCTTCTTTTGTAAACTGATGATTTTTCATGTGATACTGTTTGATTCTTTCCCCTTTATATTTGGTGAATCTACTATAGCTTTTTCCTTGGTCATTACCATGAGGTTTACATAAAACATAACAATTTACTTTGATTGCATACAAAAACTCTTCCATTTTACTACCCCCCTACATTTTATTTTTTTAATGTACAACTTACCTCTTCTTTATAATATGTATCCATCAACAAAGTATTGCAGCTACAGTTATTTTTTAATATTCTTATACTTTAACCTTTATTCTAGAGTTAAGTGGGAAACATTCCATCATATTACTAAGATACTAACACCTCTACCAGTGTGTTGTCTATTTTTATGTTACTAATTAGCATCTTTTCATTTCAACTTGAAGAACTCTTTTAAGCCTCTTCTGTAAGGCCAGTCTAGTAGAAGCAGGTTTAGGCCTGAAGGAACAAGGAGAAAAACCTAGAAACTTAGAGAAGGGGCCTTGGGGTGTTGAAACCTAGACCCCTGAGGAGCTGACACCAGCTAGTTAGTGCTAGTGTCTTTGGGGGATGGTGATGAGGCTGGTTTCGCAAGTGTTGAAAAAATTGCGAACCGGATTCAGCGGCTGCTATGGAAAAGCGTGACTATAGGGGCAATCACGTGTGGCCAGAGTGATTTTTAGTAGAACCACTGGCAGATGGGAAGCCACCAAGAATCAAACAGTAAAGAGCAAATCTCTTCTTCCTCTTGTGTTGCAGTTGCTAAAAGAGCCTAACGTGTGATCTGCAGAGTCTAGGTCCTCCATCCCGCCCCCACTACAAAGCAGATAGTTAAAGGGTGGGTGGAGATAAGAGAAATTATCTGGCCGAAGGATTTATAAAAGGGCAAACAGAAAATATATCTAAGTGTGTTTGTGTCATTGGTGATGAATCTAAAGGAAAATGCTAGCTTCTTAACATACTCCCCACTTCCCACATACATGCCCAAGTAGCTGTATTTCCTTCTGGCACCACATTTACCAAGACACCATGAGACAATAATCTTTGATTCCTTGTGTGCAGTTATCAACTTGTGTCAATTAAATAACTTCGTCACATACATTATCACTCACCTAGTTTAGGCACACATCATTTTTCGCACGATCTGATGCAACACCCTTCTAAGTGGTACTTCTATATCTAGTTTCATCTCTCCTCATTCCATGCTATGTAATGATACCATCTGGGAAACTTTATAAAAAATCTCATTCCCAAGGATCCTGATTTAATTGGTTTGGATTGGAGTCTGGGGATCGGCATTTTTTTTAAATTTTTTTTTTCAACGTTTATTTATTTTTGGGACAGAGAGAGACACAGCATGAACGGGGGAGGGGCAGAGCGAGAGGGAGACACAGAATCGGAAACAGGCTCCAGGCTCTGAGCTATCAGCCCAGAGCCTGATGCGGGGCTCGAACTCACGGACTGCGAGATCGTGACCTGGCTGAAGTCGGACGCTTAACCGACTGCGCCACCCAGGCGCCCCTAGGGATCGGCATTTTTTAAAGCTTCCCAGGTAGTTCTAAAGTGCAGCCAACTTTGAGAAACATTATTTCAGTCTGTCCTCCATATTAGTATCAAATTATTTTATTATTGTGTGGCATGCAAGTCCAATAAAGTCAGACCATGCATGACTCAAAGTTCCTCAGTGGTTATTCATACCAACCAACAATGTATCCAACTGGCATGCCCATGGTGTTTGATCTAGTTTCTACATACTTCTCCAACCCCTATTAATTCTCCCTAACATTCTCACTGAACTGTAAACTTCTCACTTTATTTTCCAACAGTATTGAGCCACTTGCAATTTTGAACATAAGATACTCTGTCACTTATCTATACATGTGCATGTTTTATTCCCTCCGGAAGAGGAACCTCACTCAAACCACAGCAAGTTTTAATAACATGGCTAAAAACACATAATGAAAAGTATCCCTCAAAATGGATTGCTTTCTGTGATATCAGTTATATGAAAAGTTGTGAATGCATAGAAAAAAAGTTGAACAAAATTAGTTAAAATATTAACTATGGTTGTCTTTAGGTTGTGGGGTTACAGAGTTTGCTTTCTTCTCTATAATTTTCTGTGGCTTAGAAATTTTCTACAATGGCATATACTATACTGTTAAACAAAAAAAAAATAACATTTATCAGCAAAGTAATTTATGTGTTTTAAAGCACAAGATATATATATTTATCTGAACCTCTTTAATTCCTTAATAAAAGTAGAAGTATTTGATTAATAAAACAGGATAATGGGGAATACAAACATTTGCTTTAAGTTTTTAGCCCTATCCTACACAAAAATATATTTTTTCTTTAGCCACTAGATGGCACTCCCTCCACATGTGTTGCTCCATTTATAACCTTGAAGCAGCTTTGTAAAGGGACTGTTCATGGTTTACCTAAAGATTTTTATTTTTAAACTAACAAATTAAAATGTATTTAGACGATATTTCAACACATGCTAAGAAAAATCATGGTTTTTAATTATCTAAAGTTTAAGTCCATTTCCTTATAAAAATTTCACATTTATTGGTTTTATCCCAGTCAGTTCTATTCTAATAACCCCATGTTACTTCTTTTTTTTTTTTAATATAATTTATTGTCAGATTGGCTTACATACAACACCCAGTGCTTATCCTAACAAGAGCCCTCTTCAGTGCCCATCATCCACTTTCCCCTCTTCCCCACCCCCCATCAACCCTCAGTTTGTTCTCTGTATTTAAGAGTCTCTTATGGTTTGCCTCCCAGCAATAGCACTGCTAGGAATTAACCCAAAGGATACAGGAGTGCTGATGCATAGGGGCACATGTACCCCAATGCTTATAGCAGGATTTTCAACAATAGCCCCATCCCACTTCTTAAAAGATGGCAGAAATTCCTTTCACTCTTGAAGTTCCTTTTGCTCTTATTCTTGATTTAGACCTTTAGACTTGAAGATGATACCCACAGGAATTACTTAGTCTAACTAATGTTACTGAAGGCTAGGAGACAACCACTTTCTTCTCTGTATACCAACTCCATGTTGGCAGAGACCTAAAAATTGGATCAAACTTCTCAAAATCGGAGAGTAGTAGGAGAAAGGGTGTATCTGTGAAGAATGTCCTAATGACACATATCTATGTCAGAATGATTTAAAGTCTTTCCTTTTCTGAGTCCTCTATCCTGTTCCATTGATCTATGTGTCTGTTTTTGTGCCAATACCATACTGTCTTGATAATTACAACTTTGTAGTACAGCTTGAAATCTGGAATTGTGATGCCTCCAGCTTTGGTTTTCTTTTTCAACATTACTTTGACTATTCAGGGTCTTTTGTCGTTCCATAAAAATTTTAGAATTGTTTGTTCTAGCTCTGTGAAAAATGCTGGTGTTATTTTGATAGGGATTGCACTGAATATTTAAATTGCTTTGGATAGTATCGACATTTTAACAATATTTGTTCTTCCAATTCATGAGCATGGAATGTTTTTCCATTTTTAAATTTCTTCTTCAATTTCTTTCATAAGCTTCCTATAGTTTTCAGTGTATAGATTTTCACCTCTTTGGTTAGGTTTACTCCTAGGTATTTTATGGGTTTTGGTGCAATTGTAAATAGGATCGATTTCTTAGTTTCTCTTTCCGCTCCTTCATTATTGGTGTATAGAAATGCAACTGATTTCTGTACATTGATTTTATATCCTGCGACCTTGCTGAATTCATGACCAACTAATATTTAACAAAGCAGGAAAGAATCTCCAGTGGAAAAAAGACATTCTCCTCAGCAAATGGCGTTGGGTAAACTGGACAGCAACATGCAGACAAATGAACCTGGACCACGTTCTTACACTATACACAAAAATAAACTCAAAATGGATGAAAGACTTAAACATAAGATAGGAAGTCATCAAAATCCTAGAGGAGAAAACAGTCAGCAACCTCTTTGACCTCGGCTGCAGCAACTTCTTACTTAACATGTCTCAGAGGCAAGGGAAACAAAAGCAAAAATGAACTATTGGAACCTCATCAAGGTTTCAATGCTGATTGAAGGAAACAATCAGCAAAACTTAAAGGCAGCTGATAGAATAGGAGAAAATATTTGCAAATGACATATTAGATAAAGGATTAGTATCCAAAATCTATAAAGAACTTATGAAATTCAACACCCCAAAATCAAATATAATCCAGTGAAGAAATGCGCAAAAGACATAGACACTTGTCCAAAGAAGACATCCAGATGGCTAACAGATACATGAAAAGATGCTCAACATCACTTATCATCAGGGAAATACAAACCAAAACCACAATGAGATACCACTTCATACCTGTCAGAATGACTAAAATTAACATTTCAGGTAACAGCAGATGTTGGTGAGGATGCAGAGAAAGGGGAACACTTTGGCACTGCTGGTGGGAATTCAAACTGGTGCAGCCCCTCTGGAAAATAGTGTGGAGGTTCCTCGGAAAATTAAAAATAAAACTACCATAGGACCCAGCAATTGTACTACTAGGTATTTATCCAAAGGCCACAAAAATGCTGATTCAAAGGGGCACATGAACCCCAATGTTTATAGCAACATTATGGACAATAGCCAAAGTATGGAAAGAGCCCAAATGTCCATCGACTGATGAATGGATAAAGAAGATGTGGTGTGTGTATATATATATACATATACATATAGTGGAATATTACCCGGCCATCAAAAAGAATGAAATCTTGCCATTTGCAGCAATGTGAATGGAACTAGAGTGTATTATGCTAAGAGAAATAAGCCAGTCAGAGAAAGACAAATATGATTTCACTCATATGTGGAATTTCAGATACAAAACAGATGAACATAAGGGAAGGGAGGCCAAAATAATATAAAAACAGAGGGAGACAAACCGTAAGAGACTCTTAAATACAGAGAACAAACTGAGGGTTGCTGGAGGGGTGTTGCATAGGGGGATGGGCATTTAGGAGGGCACTTGTTGGGATGGGCACTGCATGTTACATGTAAGTGATGAATCACTAAATTCTATTCCTGAAATCATTATTACACTATATATTAACTAACTTGGATTTAAATTTTTTAAAAGGTCATGTATAATAATGAAATAAATAAATAAATAACCAAAAAATAAGAATAAAAAGTAAAGTCTTTCCTGAAATAATATACTCAGGGATATTGATAATATTTATTTCTAAGATTTTAGAGGATACTAGATCTTTAAGCATGATTTTTTAAATTAATTACTGCCCATTTCTCACTGCTGTTTGCATATAGGATATTACAGGCATCAAAGAAATCTCAAATCCTCCTCAATTGTTTTCTCTTACTCTATTCCTTTCTTTCCAAGTCCAATTACTTGTCAAAAATTATTCTCTGTATTTCACTTTCATTAGGTGATGGCATATCCACTGGCATTACATTTTCAATTTATAATAAACACTACTCAGGGAATAAGTCAAATTTGGTAGTCTTGGAGCTGTTTTTCAGATCAACTGGGACTTCTGCTTTCCAACACAAGAAGAGCATTTTTAATGTCTAAATTTGAAGCCTGAACATTATGTTCAAGGGGAATTACTATATATTACAGAAGAATATATAAACACGTTGTACTTTTCATATTTTTTTATAAAAAATACATATTCTTTATAAAATTTTTGACTCTAAAAAAACTCAAAGAAGAAAAATTAAAATCACTCCTAATTTCCCCACCCAGGGAAAGTATCCTATAATATATCCAATTTTAAGGTTTTGTATTTAGAGAAGTAAATCTATGTCTCTGCATTCTTATTTTCCCTAGTGAAATTTTCTTATTTGAGCTCTATTGCTGTTGTGAGTGATTTTAAAGACAGTAGCAAGAAAAAAAGAATGGAATGTGTTTTGGTCTTAAGGTAGATATCAACCTATATTTAAGAACAAAGCAGTTTTGTAAATTATTAAGAGTTTATTTTCTTTGCATGATGTATAAGGTTCAATATTTTTTCTTAATTGTGTTCACACTTGGAGCTGCCAGTGAACTATGTGACATGAACTGTAGCTATGTGACTGAATCTTTCTTAGGATAACAGAAACCCTGGAGGCTGTTCTTGCTATTCCACGACTTTCTGTGGGGCCTCAGCAAGTTAATTATCTTCTTTGTGTGCTTAATCCTCTTAGAGTGCAGCCCTCATCACTCCCCTGTGCTATGCCACTCTGTGAGGATGAATGTTTCTCTTTATCCTCTGCATATAGAAATGGAAGAAGGGGAGAATTAAAATAAGAGAATGGGAAGCCTAAGTTTTACATCAACCTGAGAAATATGGGTTCAACGTCTAGAGAATTAAAAATATCTGCTTCAGTCCTTTAGTGCATTTCAGAGCATAATTTGAATTTTAAAATAAGAAGATTAGAAGTCAATATTCATAATGACTATTGGTTGCTCTTCAATTATTTTTCTCATCTTTTCAAACAAACAAACTTAAAAATAACACCATCTGTGCCCATTAATTGCTATTTGGTGAGAATGTAAAGTGATTTTCGAAATAAGTGGAACTAAGCATTCTTTTAAACACATTTCATATTAATTCATCCAAAGAACACTGGATCACTGAGATCGATGAATAAGACACATCTTTTACACAGAATCTAGAGAAGGAGTCAGAAAAATGTAGGATTACAATGTATGAAAAATATTTATATATAGTGGTACTATATTCCAGGTAGTGTCTTGAAGACTGGGTACAGAGCAATGAACAAAACACACAAAGCATTTTCTCTTATTTTATTTTATTTTATTTTATTTTATTTTATTTTATTTTATTTTAAGTAATATCTATGCTGAGCCTGGGGCTTGAACTCATGACCCTGAGATCAAGAGTCATATACTTTACTGACTGAGCTAGCCAAGCACCCCCATTCCATTTTCATAAAGCTTACATTTTAGTGGGAACGGAGAATGTAGATAAATAATCAAATAATATACATGGTGTGGCACTTGGTGATGAGAGCTGTGGAGAAAAATAATGGGATATAGGGAGTGTCATTGATAAAGTCATATTTTATCAAAGTCCTGAAGGAAATAAAAGAGTAAGCCGTGTGGATACCTGCATGAAGAACATTTCAGGGGAAGAGGGGAGCAAGAGGGCCACCAAGATTTGAGTGTTAGTTATCAAGATGGAGGTTGGTAGGAGATGAAGTGAGAGGTGGAGGCAGCTACAGGGGGAGATCACCTAGGTCTTTGGAGACATTGTAAAGACGTTGGCTATTACTCAGCGTGAGGTAGGACGCCAACCGGAGAGTTTTGAGTGACAGAGTGAGATGACCTGAGGTTAACACAGGGACACAGATTAGGAGGATATTTCAATAATTCCTTAGAGAGATGATGGAAACCCGTACCACAGTGCTACAGTGGAGGTGATCCGAGGTGGTCAGGTTCTAGAATGTTTTGAAGGAAGCTGGCAAAATATGCTGACGGATTGGATGGAGGGTGTGAGAGAAAGAGTCAAAGGTTTTTTGTGTTTTTTTTTTTAATGAAAACGTTTGCATTTATTAAATACCTATATTATGTTGTATAAAATATAGCTTCTGTTCTGCTTTGAATACTATTTATTCCAGCAACTTCCTGAGGTTGGTTTTTCTGAAACCTGCTTTCAGATAGTTTTATGTGTTTTGTCATCTGTTTTGTCTGTTTTATCACTTATTTGTTCAGCTAGGTCTACACTAAACTTTGCAATTCCAATACAATACAACTGAGGGTATGGAGATGTAGCTTTTGTTAGAAAAGCCAATATAATTTAAAATTCTCACTCATCTTTACCTCTGGAAAGCAAATAAACCAATTATATTCTCATCTTCTTTTTTTTTTTTTTTCAACGTTTATTTATTTTTGGGACAGAGAGAGACAGAGCATGAACGGGGGAGGGGCAGAGAGAGAGGGAGACACAGAATCAGAAACAGGCTCCAGGCTCTGAGCCATCAGCCCAGAGCCTGACGCGGGGCTCGAACTCACGGACCGCAAGATCGTGACCTGGCTGAAGTCGGACGCTTAACCGACTGCGCCACCCAGGCGCCCCTCTCATCTTCTATCCAAGTGTTACGTAATAAGCTTTGAAGGCTCTTCTTTTCATGCTTATTTCTATAATGTTTACAGAAAATAACAAGTCCCTGTGCACCTTTTTTAATCTTATCAAATAATCCATCACAACCAAAAATGCGTTAAATCTGTCTCCAGTAAGCGACAACCTGGCCACTGTAATAAATTCGCCAGGGAACAAACCATTTTTGTTTTTGTTTTTGTTTTCTTTTCCGTATGAAGTGAATGCTGTGCTCAGAGGAAAAGTTTGTTATGATGTGGTCGATTTAAAAAGGAACCAATATGAGTTTCTGCCATAACAAAGTACCACAAACAAGGTGGCTTAAAACAGCAGAAATTTATTCTCACACAATTCTGGATGCGAGAAGTCCAAAGTCAAGGTGTGGCCAGGCCAGTGCTCTCTCTGAAGTTTCTAGGGAAGAATCTGTTTCATACCTTTAAAAAAATTTTTTTTAAGTTTATTTATTTATTTTGAGGGAGAGAACACAAATGGGGAACAGAGGGAAGGAGAGAGAGAGAAAATCCCAAGCAGGCTCCACACAACACAGAGCCTATGCTGGGCTTGAACTCACAAACCTCGAGATCATGACCTGAGCCAAAGTCAGTTGCTTAACCGACTGAGCCACTCAGGTGCCCCTCATACCTGTATTTTTTAAGCTTCTGGTGTTGCCAGCAACCCTTGGTGTTCCTCGGCGGTAAATGCATCGCTCCAATCTCCGCCTCTGTCTCTATGTGGTATTCTCTCTGTGTGCCTTGTGCTGTGAGTTGCTGGTTTGTTGCAAAAGCATATTGAATTCAGGAACAGCCAGATGGAAGAGATGCCTAGGGCGATGGAGATGCCTAGGGATGTGGAGCTTTCACGTCTTCTCTGAGTGCGCGACTCTCCCAGCGCCTCCACGCGTTCACCAACCTGGAAACTCCAGACTCAAGATTTGTGGTCCAAGTAATAATATTTTTAGTTAATGAGAAACTGAGTTGATGATTTTAAGCTATGACCTAACCCATATAATTTCTTTCACATGGAAGTCATCAATTTCTGCCAAAAAGGATTTATTTCTTTTCCAAACTCTAATATATACCATACTCCATATAACTGGTTAGGACTCCTGTAATCTTTAAGCAGAAAAAGAATAAGAACCCTTGTTCTGTAATGACTATCAAGCTTCAATACTATTTCTACAGAAGATCCTGCCAGATCTTTTGCATCAGGTTATTGACCAGACCCAGGGAATGAGCCAAGTGGAAGATCATCTCTATTCACCACATTTATTATTTTTTTAAATGTTTGTTTATTTTTGAAAGAGAAACAGAGCATGAGCAGGGGAGGGGCAGAGAGCAAGGGAGACACAGAACCCAAAGCAGGCTCCAGGCTTTGAGCTGTCAGCACAGAACCCAACGCGGGGCTCGAACTCAAGAAACTGAGCTGAAGTCAGAGGCTTAATTGACTGACCCACCCAGGCGCCCCATCCTATTCACTACATTTAACAATAATAATTCAAAACTTTGGTTGAATCATTCAAATGGTGCGATGTCCTTGCTCTTTTCCCATGAACCAGAGTCTTTCATTATCTACAGTAAGAGGCAGTGCTTACCTGGGGAGTATTATTTAGCAGACCCTACTATATAAGCAAACTATTCAGGTATAATCAAGCCTTACTAATTCTTTCAGTCATGGCTCCAGCACCTGCTTAAGGCTTTCCTTCCTCATGCTAAGATTGGTTTGGGAGTTCATTTGGGTTTAAGCTTGTAGGTGGGGCTCTCTGTGTGCAGAAGTAGCTGGGGATGGCAAAGGAAGTGAGGCAGGGACTGACATCTTATTCACAGCTGTTCCTGAGTATCACCTTCTTAATATTCAAAAGTCATCACCAACTTTACTAGTTATTTAAAAAAGGGTCACTGGGACACATCACCTCTGCTGCTGCTGTCATACCTGGGCCCTAGGAGGTATAATGGTTCATTTAAGAAATACTTCCTGAGTACTTAAATAGACACTTACTGTTCTGGTGCTAAGGATTCAATGGCGAATAAAGGCTCCACTGTCATAGTGCTTACATTTTGCCAGGAGAGATAAGTAAGTACATATGTTAATGAAATAATTTCCCCAAATGATAAAGAAATAAACACATGGTATAATAGACTTGCTTTAGTAGGGGGTGGGTGGATCATGAGGGTTCTTTAGAATGAGCCAACAGAGAGGTGACTTTTGACGTGAGACCTGAAGGATGAAAAGCAACCTGTCATCTTAACTTAATAAACATTCATTTAAAGTCTACAGTAGGGGTGCCTGGGTGGCTCGGTTGGTTAAGCGTCCAACTTCAGCTCAGGTCATGATCTCACAGTTCGTGAGTTCGAGCCTTGCATCAGGCTCTGTGCTGACAGCTTGGAGCCTAGAGCCTGCTTCACATTCTGTGTCTCCCTGTCTCTCTCTGCCCCCCCCCAAATAAATAAACATTAAGAAAATTAAAAAAAATAAAGTCTACTATATATAAGCCGGCTGTCAGTTTTTGGAAAAGGTGTGCTGAGAGAAAAATCTCTCTCTCTCTCTCTCTCTCTCAAAAATAAATAAACATTAAAAAAATTACAAAATAAATAAAGTCTACAATATATAAGCCTGGCAAAGATATACTGAGAGAAAAATATAAAGATGAAGACATGGCCCTTGCCCTTTGGAATCTAATATCTAATGAGGAAGACAAACATATATGTTAATAACCATAATTTGCAATAGGGAGAATTATAAGAGAGATGTTAAGCAAAATGCCAAAGGAGTGCAGAAGGAGAGGAATAGTTCTCATTAAAGTATTTGGGAAGATTTGAGAGATGAGCTTCACAGATGAGGTGACAGCTGAGCTTGGCAATAATAATAACGGCTCAGAGTCACCAAGTCCTGTCTATGTGTCAGCCAATATGCTAATGGGATTTACAGGAAATTTCTCATTTAATCCTGCTAACCGTAAAAGGCAGATACTATTAATCATTCTCATTTCACAATAAATATATGAACCAGGCTTTCAACCCAGTTAATCTAAGCATAGAACTCATTCTTTTACAGATACTATGCAATAAATAAGAATCCGTTGGCTAGCTATGTTTTTCTCTTTTCAGCTTATTTATTTGGTGTTGTGTATTATCTAAACACTATGACCATATCACTCTGATTCATAGTATCATTCTGAAAATCTATGTACATAATAAAAACATCTAAAACTCTGAGGAAGATGTTATAGCTCCCATACTTAAGAATGCATAAGTTATTAAGATAAAGTGCATCCCATGTATCTTGGTTTACTGTTTCTAAACAGAATTTTATTTATTTCCCATGAAATTGACATCATAAAGTAAATGCATATGCATAGACAAAAAGGGAAAGCAAATCACATTTCTAATTATTTCCCCAGATTGTCAAGCCAAGAACAGCAAGTCTGTAAACCCATAAAGCCAACAAAAGATCCATAATCTGGATAGGGTGCCAACAAACAGAATCAAGACTTTTACTGGGGACCTAATACGTGAGCTTTAGGCTCACGTAAATTTTTTCTTTGAAAACAAGATAATAGCTTATATAATTTGTATTTGGAAGGAAATAACAGAATAAAACCAGCACATACTGTCTTTTTTGTGTGTGAGTGACTTTTATGAAACAGTAATATTTTTGTGACCTTGGAGATAGAAGAATGTCACATGTTGATTTGTTATTTTATGCTTGTGATATATGATAGATGATCCTAAAAGTTTTAGGTGGTAAAGCTGTGTTAAATATAAGACTATATCAAATTTTAAAAATGAGACATTTAGTATTAATTTTGAAGGCCTCTGATTTAAGTTTATGTAGGTGCTGACTATAATTTTTTTCAGTCTTTCAAAAATGATGTTTCAGGAGAAATAAATTGAGGAGCACAGTTAGTATTCTAGGAAATTGATGCTTCTT
Source organism: Herpailurus yagouaroundi (assembly GCF_014898765.1). NCBI lineage: Eukaryota > Metazoa > Chordata > Mammalia > Carnivora > Felidae > Herpailurus > Herpailurus yagouaroundi. The sequence continues at coordinate 32,336,689 of NW_024412407.1, forward strand.
CTAAAAACTGGCCATCTCAGCAGAAGGGACAGAAATTGAATAAGATTGTGTATTTGATTCTCACTTTTGTAAGGCTTATTCTTTGAAGACCTATTCAAAGGGGGAGTTTTTGTTTGCTTGTTTTATTTTCTTGTCTCTTCAAAAGCTGTGGAAAAAAGAAATGACACATTGACAGGGGTATATATTTGATTATCAATCAGCATTTAACCTAGATGTTACTGTGAGATGTCATTTGACATTGTAATGCATGAAATTATTTACATGATATGCATGATTACATTATGTACGTAATCATTATGTAACCCATATATATTATATGTGATACACATATAATATGTCATACATATATGTACTATCTATTATGTATATATAGCATATTATATGCATAGAATATACTCATTATAATATATATTATAACATATAGTGATTTGATTATGTAATGTATGAAAGCAATTTCTTACTATCTTTATTTTAAAATTTTTTTTTAATGTTTATTTATTTTTGAGAGAGAGATGGAATACAAGTGGGGGAGGAGCAGAGAGAGAGGGAGACACAGAATCTGAAGCAGGCTCCAGGCTCTGAGCTATCAGCACAGAGCCTGACGCAGGGCTCGAACTCATGAACCGTGAGATCATGACCTGAGCCGAAGCCAGACGCTTAACTGACTGAGCCACACAGGCGCCCCTCTTGCTATCTTTAAACCCTTGGAGAAAGATAGACAAAAAGTTGTACTGATTAGAATTGGAAGGCATATGGGTTAGCATTTGAATTATGTGTATAATCCAGAAGTAACCTACAGGTGGTGACTTTGGTACTTTAGTCATGGTAGCGAAGGGTGGTTTTAAAAGACAATTGCAATAGTATCACCTATCCAAGTGTTCTTCAAGACCCTTGCCACTATTCAAAAGCCAAAGCTGGAGTCTAGGTCCCTTCCCTTTGTACCTCGGCAGGTCATTATGACTGCTTCAAGTAAAGGAATGTCATAAAAATGCCATCCATATCCACCTGTTTTCTTGGGACATTTATGTGGAACAATAACTATGCCATGAAGAAACCCAAGAAGGCCATGAAGGACCTACATAAAGTGAAACGGAGGCCCCCTGGCCACAGCCACAGCTGAGCTCCCAGCTGACAGCCAGTACCAACTTGTTATGCATGTGAGTGTGCCATATTGAAATTGGACCCTCCTGCCCCCAGTCAAGCCATTCCAGCTGACAGATACCACACGAAGCAGAGATGAGCCACCCCGCTGAACCTTATGGATTTATAACCAAAATAATTGACTGTTGTTTTAAGCCACCATGTTTTGGTGTGGCTTGCTATGAGGCAATAGATAACTGATGCAGTGACCTGAAAGTTGCATGAGAAGATGAGTTTGGAAAGGAAGGAGCTCTGCTTTTAGTCCCTAAAAGTGGTAGCCAGTGCACATCAAGGAATTATTTCCTATGCAGATAATATTGTTTGGATCTTAATATTTTGACAGTATTAAAGTATTAAAGAATTTGCAGCCATATTTAAACAATCCTCACATCCAAGGGGGAGACAATGGAAACTACTGAAGAAGAGAAATCACCTAAGGTGACAGGAATTTGTAAGAAAAGAAGACCTAGAAAGAGTCCCAAGCAACTTTGGTATTTGAGGGCTGGGAGAGAAGGAATCAGCAAAGTTGGCAGAAAAGCTGTCTGGGAAGTAGCAGAATGAGCAATTTGTGGTAACTAAGAAGACAAGGGGAGAGTGTTTTAAGATGAAGCATCTGTCCAAGTTGATTGTGTTTTATTTTTGTTAGAAGTGAGAATTAAAAATAAAGATGTAAAGAAATGTTATATATTGCTAGGAGCAAGATAAAATTGAATTTTACATATGAGAGATATAAAAGAGTAGCAAATATATATGTCTTTTTGCTCTTGGTAGAAAGAGAGAGTGACCATACTTGGGCAGGGGAGGGGCAGAGAGAGAGGGAGAGAGGGAATCTTAAGTAGGTTCCATGCTGAGCTCGGAACTCAATCCCACAACCCTGGGATCATGACTAGAGCTAAAATCAAGAGTCAGATGCTTAACTGATTGAGCCACCCAGGTGCCCCTATATCCGTATTTTAAAAGTTTACAAGTATAGTTAAGAAATAAACTATGCATGTCATGGCACTGAAGTAAGACGAGAATATAATTAGATTTGGGGATATATGATAGTTCAAAGACAGTTAAGAATTACCTTAATAAGTTGGTTCGAGGTGGGACTTCAGATATACTATTTAGAATGTCAGAGAACAAAACAGAGATAGAAGGATGGATGTGGATATGAAATGCATGTAGATAAGTAGTAATTGGAGCCCAGAGAGTTAATATTATCACCAAGAACTAATATAGTCTTACAAGGAATAAAGGTTTGCAGGGAATTAAAGAGCCTTTAGGAGATCACCTAATGGAAGAATTGAAGACATGTTAGTTCGCTGGTTGAGTAACTGAAGGATTAAAAAAAAAAAACCTGGAAAGAATTGAAACCTGAAATTTTACCAAGAGGCAATCCACAATATCTGAAGGAAGTCTGCATTAGTGAGAGATGCTTTATTTCTAGAAACTTATTTTAAGCATTTCAAGTTCAAATATGTTTATTAAAAATTCTATTGCTAACGAATGAAGTATTTTTCTTTCACAGCAGTTTTATATGATCCAGATTTTCCATGTAATCATTCAACCCTTTAATTGTGTATATATGAGTTTTTACAACCTTTCTAGCTAGCACTAATCTTAACTTTCCATTCATTGTAACTGTGAAAAAAATGAAAGAATATTAATTTTTTTTAAGTGTAGCATTTTCCCATGTGTTCCATTCTTTTTCTAGATGTCAGAACTAATCTTATTTTTCTTAAGTTTAGCTCAGGACTGGGCTGTGGTCCCATGATTTGTCTGGCCAGGGAAACTCCAAACTCACTGGCTACTTTTCAAAAGATCAACAGATGTTCCTGCTACAATTGTTTGTTAGTCTCCTGAGTCAAAAGGCATCCAATAGATACAGAATTAACAGCATATTAGATTTCTAAACCACAGCTTCATGCAAAAGAGAAAGTAAACAATTCCTAAGAATTTAAAGAAATACAAGTCTTTTGAGTAAAGGCCTATCCATACAATGTTTCTCTTAAATTCTAACATCTAAAGAGATACACTACCATATCTGTAGCAACCAAAGCAACAATTCTTAATTTACATTGGTCCTTGGAATACTCACATCAATAATCCTAAAAACCATAATAGCTTAAATTGATTTAGATGCTAGTCTATTTATTATATTGAGTAAGCCATTTTGTTTTGATTGATTTTAAGCCATATCTTTTTAGAGAGCATGGATTTTCTTTTGAAACAATGGTGTAAGAGAAATCTTAAGATTATTTGCGGCCTACAATCAAAAAAGACCTTTAGTCCACTCGACATTATAAAATGCAATAGTGGATGGTCAATCAGATAATTTTTTATTGTATTTATTAATTTTATTTATGAAATACATATATCATCAGAATTTATTTTTAATATTAGAGGGAGTATTGTTGCTTAAAAGTTTTAAAAAGAAGAGGGCTGATGAGCAACACGAATGGATCATCATATTTCCGAGTATTTGGAAAATTAAAAAATATATATATATTACTTACCTAGAGTTTAGCATTGTTCAAAGGTCACTCTTATCTATGATTCCAAATTAACGATTCATAACTCGGAGATATTTGTTGAAGGTTAATATATCCACCAAGTAGGATTTTTTATAATGATTCCACTTTCCATTTAAAATAATCTTTTAGAATATAAAGGTAGAACATCCTCACTTAAAGATATAACCTACTAAACATAATTTTATAGTTTGAGTTAAGTTTAGTAATTTATTGTTGCTTTAATGATTCAAGATTTTAGAAAATTTTAATATCACTATTTTGAACATTAATTCTAATTGTACAAAGTGGCATATGGAATATTTATCATTTCTTCAAATAACTGTTGTGTTAATCTAGGTGCTCTGAGAAGCAGTTGCCAAGACAGCATTAAGTAGGGAAAGAGTTTATGTTGGTGCGAAATGGCTGTGCTACAGAAAATGGGAAGAGTCCAGAGAGGTTGGGAGATAGGTCTGACCTTGATGCAAATCTAATCTCAAGTGAAGGAGAGAGAAAGAGAAGATTGGGAAGAAGGAAGTTTGGGTAGGAGCCCTGTAGACTGCACCATGGTCAATAGAAGGCTCAGCAAAGCCGTTGGTGAATCCTTGAGCTCAAGTTGGCCGACAAAGAAATCCTTTGTCTTAGGCTGATCTGCTTTGTATTTCCACTGCACCTGCTCATTGGCTGGAAGCCATCTGTGAAACGTTCATCCTCTGCTCAAACCCTGTGGGGAGTTAAAGTCCAGTAGCTGGGGCCCTCATTTAACTACTTTCCCTGTAGTAGGAAGTTTATCAGGCACATTCACATGGCTGCCACAACCACTAACTCCACAGCTCCAAACCTAACCTTATTCCTGATTTCTGCTCCTAAATTGTGAACTACCTACTGGAAAGCTCATTCTGAATGATCTGGTGACATCTCAAATTCAGTGATCCAGTGCTTCCTACAATGAATATATTAGTTCTGTCCTAACTCATACCACCCTTCCCCCAAGTACCAACAGCAATCTTTGCCTCTTCTCTCCTTTGCCTTCCAGATCCAAATAACCCCAATGAATTTTGTTAATCCAATCTCTATCCTATTTTTTTTCTCTGTTCTTTCTATAGGCTCCCTATGTTACACCATAGTTTGGCTCTCATCACCTCTGTACTACATTATCTGCACTGCCGGCCCCTCTGCAGTGTTCCTTACCTCCCAGCTGTCCTTTCTTTGCTTTTTAACTTTTTAAAGTATGTTTATTTATTTTTGAGAGAGAGAGACATGGGGAGGAGGGGCAGAGAGAGAGAGGGAGACAGAGGATCCGAAGAATGTTCTGTGCTGAGCAGACAGCCCAATGCGGGGCTCAGACTTATGAATCCTGAGATCATGACCTGAGCCAAAGTCGGATACTTAACCAACTGAGCCAGCCAGGTGCCCCACCCCACCCCCAAGCTGTCCTTTCTAAATACTCTTAAAGTGCTGCTGCCAGATGACTCTTTTGTGAAGGGCAGCCTTCATTGTATAATTAATGTACTTAAAAAACAAACACACACCTTTAATGGCTTACAATTTCTTATAACACGAACATCTATATCCATAGCCTGTCATTCAGGGGCTTCCACGATCTGGTTCCAATCTAGCATTTCAATTTTACTTCCTAAATTTCTTCTTGTACACACTGATTGTAGTCTTCTTGAGTTACAGCAGTACCATAATCATGCTCTGAACTTTCCTACCTTCATGAAATTTCCTCACAGACTTCCTTTTATTTTCACAGTCAGGCTTGTCCATGTTGCTTCCAAACCATCTATCACAGCCCTGCTCAAATGTTACTTCCTCCATGGATCTTCCCCCAAATCCCTGAATTGGAAGTACTCTATTTGCTGACATTTGTTGGTAGATAAAATATACCACCAGTTTATAATAAAATTTGTGTAATGGGTGGTAGTGATGAGTGCCCATTACCCAATATGTTTTGAAATTGGTTTTGAGAGTAAAAATGTATTATTTGGTTTATGTAAATACTGAAAACTATCATCCAGCAGGAAGGCATAATTTCTGGGTGTGCAGAATTTTTAACCTGTATCCCTGAAAAATGAAAATCACTCATTTCAGAAGTGTTATGGTATCATGGAAAACTGGCATGTAGCAGGCAGGCACACGACAAATTTACTGACAACTAGAAAGCACATAATATAGTAAACCAATGCTACTGTAGTATTTCATTGGGGGTTTTAACTAAATATGAAGCCACAACAGAATAAATGTGGCTAAATTATTGTATAGGTAGCTAAAGTATATGTAGGAAACAATATTTCATTAAGAATCAGAACAAAGTATAAAGCACAATAGTAAACGTGAACAAAATTTCCATATTGTGTTTATAAATGAAGCAAGTATTTGTTAAATATTAGTACCTAGAAAAAACAGTAAAGAGAATTAAGTAAATACATTAATTTATACATGATGTTATAGCAATGCTTTTGTTGCATTTAGTTATGGTTTGTGTTAGCAATACATTTAAATATGAAATGTTTGGGGAATAAATGAAACACTACGTTGGATCAGCCTGTGGTCTGTGTTTTTTCATGTTTTTGCTAAGAAAGATGCCAAAAGGATACAAATGCAAAAATGACAATTTTATTTGTCTTCTCTGAACCCTCACAGTGGCAAACATCTTGCCGCGTGTACCCACTTCACCCCATCGTATATCCACAGAACGCCACTGGACTACTGGTTCTTGAGAGGAGGCTAGATGTTGATTCAGCTTTCTGTCTTCATAATTATTTGCACACGGATGAATGAAGGAAACGGAATCGACGGAATGACAGGGCAAATAGAAAGAAAAGTAAAGGCTTATCATATGGACAAGGGAGGAAAGGGAATTGATTGGAGGCTGAGAGAAGGGCATGTGAGAAAGGCATCAAAGTGTAAGAAGTACACACTGTATATGGAGAAACCATGAGAAAAGAAGCTCAACTGGTCAAAGCCGAATCATAAAAAAGCTCACACGTCATACTAAAGGGTTTGGACTTTATTCTTTAGGCAATGGGAAATCAGTCATTCAAGGAAGTGAAAAGTCAAGGCTTGCGTTTAAAAAATATCCTTCTAGGGGCGCCTGGGTGGCGCAGTCGGTTAAGCGTCCGACTTCAGCCAGGTCACGATCTCGCGGTCCGTGAGTTCGAGCCCCGCGTCGGGCTCTGGGCTGATGGCTCGGAGCCTGGAGCCTGTTTCCGATTCTGTGTCTCCCTCTCTCTCTGCCCCTCCCCCGTTCATGCTCTGTCTCTCTCTGTCCCAAAAATAAATAAACGTTGAAAAAAAAAATAAAAAAAAATAAAATAAATAAAAAATATCCTTCTAGCACCGTGGAAGTTGGGTCCATGGGTGTGGGGTGGAGGTGGGGAGGGTAGACAGGTGGCAGTGAGGCAAGGAGACCAATTAGAAGGAGGCTATTACAGTGTTTCAGACACGGACCTGCTTGGGGTTTGTCTTAAAGCCAAAGCAATGGGAATGAAGCAAAAGAGAGGGATCTGATAAATATCTGGAAGCTTTAAGCAATAGGAGCTGGTAATTATACACAGGCAGTGAAAGAGAGAGAGCCTAGTTCAGCTCTTAGATGTTTGAATGGCGGTGCCATCCACGACAGCAGGGCTTTAAGAAAGATCATGAATCCTGTTTGGGGATCTGCGAGGTGGGAAAGTAATGCGGCTCGCAAAGCAAATAGAAGAACTTTGGTTCAAGAGATAGCTGGAGAACCAAGAGAGAGTTGTTTATAATACTGTACTTTCACTGTGCTTTATCTTTTCATAGCCAAGGCCATCATTCTTTCCTTCTAGTCATTTCTTCAGGCTTTCAGAATCACTTGATATTCAAACTGTATGTGGAAGAGCCCCAACAAAATCCTCTATTTTCCCTTATGTCTCCCTTTACTGATCATACAGAGCCTGTCCTATCCTCACTACCCCAAGGATAAAATTTAGGAAGAGACCTCTAGGCCAGTAGGTCATACTAACAAGAAATTATTTTTCAACATATAATAAGAATATCTTGGAATTCCATAACCCTCAAAGAATAACACCTCAAATTGTTAATGAGCCTTTTTGGTGAGTAGCAGTATAAAACTTTATAAAATTCAATCTGTAAATTCCTAAATACTAGTCAGAATCCCTGATGATAATATTTTCTTAAGCAAAAGATGTCATGTTCCTTTAAAGAAATGAATCCCTACCTTCCTACAGTGGTACACTATCCTTCAAACCAAATAGAGTAATTTTTCAGGACTATAGGATTGGGTAGCAAAGGTAGTTGGTGTTTAAAAGTTAAAAAAGGAAGGAAAGACCAAAGAAAGACCAAAAACAGTTTTTATTTCACTGAATATTGAACTGAATCTCCATTCAAAAGCAAAAGTGCCTGCTTTAAAAAGTGAAGTAAGTATGATAAACTTAGAACCAACATAAAACAGCTCACTGTCTCAAATAATTTACCTTATCTTATTAAGGATAAATTTACATCCACGGGGGTCATAAGTAAATTTTTTACATCAGTAAAAATTTGGGGACATCTCACCCCATTCTTCCCCTTACCAGCACAAACTTGAGAAAAGACCTCTGTTCAAAGTTCAAATGTGTTTCTAATGAAAAAGAGCTCTTTTCTTTACAAGGTACCTTCCTGTAGTGCTCTATGCCAGTTGTAACCTTGCTGAAGTCAGCATGCTGCATGCTAACTCTTTCTCCACTGTGGAAGAATAATTTTTAAATGCACTCATTTCAGTCATAATACTTGGCGTCTTCAAATGGTCAGGATCACTTACAAATTTCAAAACCCAAGGGGCTCAAATGGCTAACAGACAGATACAAGAGAACCATTTATTTTTGCCAGTGATGTGAAACCACCTCTGGGGCCATAAACATCATCTCAAAGAGTACCAACTTGATGCATAACATCTCTTAAAGCAGAAAGTGAAAAGCCTTAAACAACAGGAGAATCACTAAATTTCAGACAACACATACTTACACTGGAATGTATCTCCAAATCCTGGAACTGATACCCATATTATCTATGACACATAGGCCCGAATTTAAGCATTTAAATTCTCAACCCAGAGATCTTACATGGACAACAAACAAATTCACAGCTGCCAAGTTTTATGATTCAGTCAGGAGACAATTTGTTGAAATTTCTTCCATGATCTCAATGTCTTCAGACTTTAGAAAGTGAATGGCTGGAAGCTGGAGAAATAAGAAGTGGTAGAATAACTAAAATATTAAATACTAAAATTCTACTTTTTAAGAACCAGGACAGTAACATGAATTCTTTGTAGTCTAATTCTGAGATGTGCAGGTAAAAATTATCGGCTTTTATTTTGTTTTGGTCCTGAGTAGTTATAGATGTCCGCGGGATAGTGACTGTGCCGTGTTTCAATAGACTATCATATGGTATTTTTTACTTGTTCTTCATGGTGAACATTTTTTTATCACAAATGTTGCTGATCACTCCTACGATGAAGGAAGAAATCCTGTATTTCAGAGGCTCACTAGGAAAACGGTCCCATAAATAGTTAGCATCTTCTCTATTACAGGCACTGTACTGGGAGTTTTCACTTTACTTACTTGAAATGACTCAATTTATGTCAATTCCAAATATGAGTAGTATATTAGTTTTCTACTGCTATGTAACAAATTAAACAAATTACTGCAAATTTGCAGCTTAAAACACCGGGCATTTATGGCTTCACTGTTCTGTAGGTCAGAAGTTTGGTCATGGTGTGACTGAATTTTCTGCTCGGAGTCTTAAATAGCTAAAATTAAGGTGTCAGCCAGACTGCATTCTCATCTGGACCTTTTCCAAGCATAATTCAGTTCCTGTGACTATAGAAATGAGGCTTGCATTCTCTCTCTGGCTGTCAACAAGGCATTACTCCCAGCTCATGGAGACCTCCTGCATTTTTACCATATGGCGCCCTCCATCTTCAAAGCCAGGAGTGGAGAATCTCCCTTGTGTCGAATACTCCTCACACTTCAGATCTCTCAAGGAAGGTCCCAGTCCCTTCTACAGACTCACCTGATTAGGTTAGGATATCTAGGATCATCTCCCTATTTTAAAGTCAACTCATTTGAGATCTTAATTACATCTGCAACATCCCTTCACAGCAGCACTTAGATTAATGTTTGACTGAATAATTGGGATAAGAGATGTATACACCAGCAGATGGGGCATCTTGGGGACAATCTTAGAATCCTGCTTATCACTCTCACAAGTCTGTAACCAAAGCGTCATCTAGGCTGTATTCTCATCTGGAGATTTGACTGGGAAAGAATGTACTTCCAAGCTGATTGAGGTTGTTAGAATTCCTTTCCTTTTGGTTGGCTGTATGTCTGAGGACCTTGGATTTTTGATGGGTGTTGGCTGGGTGCCACTCACCAGTGTTAGAGGCTACCCATTGGTCCCTACCATAGGCCTTCTCCATAGACAATTTACAACATGGCTGTTTGCTTCTTGAAGGCCAGTAGGAGAACACCTTTCTCTGGTCTGCTAAAACAGTCTTCTATCACGTAATCTAATCATGGGAGTGACATTATCTTTCTCATATTCTTTTGGATTAGGAACAAGTTACATACTTGTAACTTGTAAAACTTGTGATAAAACAAGTGATAAAACTTGTAAGTTTTATCCCATACTGAAGAGAAGGGAATTATGAAAGGGTATGACTCACGGAGGGTCACATTATGGTATGTCTGCCAGAAAAGTCTACACTCAGAGCGACTGTGGAAGAAGTTCAAATAAAAGGGGTTTTCAGTTTTTTCAGTTCAGTGAACAGGGCCTGGGAGTCAGGGGGCAACTTTATGTATACTGAGTATATAGTAGTTGCACTAGACTGTCAATCCAAATGAATAAAAAGATGTCCTAACTTCAGACTCCAGATCTTATTTGAAATTGTGTGGGTCTGAATCCCAGCTCTGTCATGGGTTAACTTTACCTTTCTGTGTCTCAGTTTCCTTCTCTGAAAAAATGAAGATGATAGTATCCCCCTTAAGGGTCATTATGAGGATGAAGAAGACACCCTTTAAAATGGAAACTGCTATGAACATTGGGGTACAAGTGCCCCTATGCATCAGTACTCCTGTGTCCCTTGGATAAATTCCTAGCAGTGCTATTGCTGGGTCATAGGGTAGGTCTATTTTTAATTTTCTGAGGAACCTCCACACTGCTTTCCAGAGCGGCTGCACCAATTTGCATTCCCACCAACAGTGCAAGAGGGTTCCCGTTTCTCCACATCCTCTCCAGCATCTATAGTCTCCTGATTTGTTCATTTTGGCCACTCTGACTGGCGTGAGGTGATACCTGAGTGTGGTTTTGATTTGTATTTCCCTGATAAGGAGCGACGCTGAACATCTTTTCATGTGCCTGTTGGCCATCCGGATGTCTTCTTTAGAGAAGTGTCTTTTCATGTTTTCTGCCCATTTCTTCACTGGGTTATTTGCTTTTCGGGTGTGGAGTTTGGTGAGCTCTTTATAGATTTTGGATACTAGCCCTTTGTCCGATATGTCATTTGCAAATATCTTTTCCCATTCCGTTGGTTGCCTTTTAGTTTTGTTGGTTGTTTCCTTTGCTGTGCAGAAGCTTTTGATCTTCATAAGGTCCCAGTAATTCACTTTTGCTTTTAATTCCCTTGCCTTTGGGGATGTGTCGAGTAAGAGATTGCTACGGCTGAGGTCAGAGAGGTCTTTTCCTGCTTTCTCCTCTAAGGTTTTGATGGTTTCCTGTCTCACATTCAGGTCCTTTATCCATTTTGAGTTTATTTTTGTGAATGGTGTGAGAAAGTGGTCTAGTTTCAACCTTCTGCATGTTGCTGTCCAGTTCTCCCAGCACCATTTGTTAAAGAGACTGTCTTTTTTCCATTGGATGTTCTTTCCTGCTTTGTCAAAGATGAGTTGGCCATACGTTTGTGGGTCTAGTTCTGGGGTTTCTATTCTATTCCATTGGTCTATGTGTCTGTTTTTGTGCCAATACCATGCTGTCTTGATGATGACAGCTTTGTAGTAGAGGCTAAAGTCCGGGATTGTGATGCCTCCTGCTTTGGTCTTCTTCTTCAAAATTACTTTGGCTATTCGGGGCCTTTTGTGGTTCCATATGAATTTTAGGATTGCTTGTTCTAGTTTCGAGAAGAATGCTGGTGTAATTTTGATTGGGATTGCATTGAATGTGTAGATAGCTTTGGGTAGTATTGACATTTTGACAATATTTATTCTTCCAATCCATGAGCAGGGAATGTCTTTCCATTTCTTTAAATCTTCTTCAATTACCTTCATAAGCTTTCTATAGTTTTCAGCATACAGATCCTTTACATCTTTGGTTAGATTTATTCCTAGGTATTTTATGCTTCTTGGTGCAATTGTGAATGGGATCAGTTTCCTTATTTGTCTTTCTGTTACTTCATTGTTAGTGTATAAGAATGCAACTGATTTCTGTACATTGATTTTGTATCCTGCAACTTTGCTGAATTCATGTATCAGTTCTAGCAGACTTTTGGTGGAGTCTATCGGATTTTCCATGTATAATATCATGTCATCTGCAAAAAGCGAAAGCTTGACTTCATCTTTGCCAATTTTGATGCCTTTGATTTCCTTTTGTTGTCTGATTGCTGATGCTAGAACTTCCAGCACTATGTTAAACAACAGCAGTGAGAGTGGGCATCCCTGTCGTGTTCCTGATCTCAGGGAAAAAGCTCTCAGTTTTTCCCCGTTGAGGATGATGTTAGCTGTGGGCTTTTCATAAATGGCTTTTATGATCTTTAAGTATGTTCCTTCTATCCCGACTTTCTCAAGGGTTTTTATTAAGAAAGGGTGCTGGATTTTGTCAAAGGCCTTTTCTGCATCGATTGACAGGATCATATGGTTCTTCTCTTTTTTTTTGTTAATGTGATGTATCACGTTGATTGATTTGCGAATGTTGAACCAGCCCTGCATCCCAGGAATGAATCCCACTTGATCATGGTGAACAATTCTTTTTATATGCCGTTGAATTCGATTTGCTAGTATCTTATTGAGAATTTTGGCATCCATATTCATCAGGGATATTGGCCTGTAGTTCTCTTTTTTTACTGGGTCTCTGTCTGGTTTAGGAATCAAAGTAATACTGGCTTCATAGAATGAGTCTGGAAGTTTTCCTTCCCTTTCTATTTCTTGGAATAGCTTGAGAAGGATAGGTATTATCTCTGCTTTAAACGTCTGGTAGAACTCCCCTGGGAAGCCATCTGGTCCTGGACTTTTATTTGTTGGGAGATTTTTGATAACCGATTCAATTTCTTCGCTGGTGATGGGTCTGTTCAAGCTTTCTATTTCCTCCTGATTGAGTTTTGGAAGAGTGTGGGTGTTCAGGAATTTGTCCATTTCTTCCAGATTGTCCAATTTGTTGGCATATAATTTTTCATAGTATTCCCTGATAATTGTTTGTATCTCTGAGGGATTGGTTGTAATAATTCCATTTTCATTCATGATTTTATCTATTTGGGTCATCTCCCGTTTCTTTTTGAGAAGCCTGGCTAGAGGTTTGTCATTTTTGTTTATTTTTTCAAAAAACCAACTCTTGGTTTCGTTGATCTGCTCTACAGTTTTTTTAGATTCTATATTGTTTATTTCTGCTCTGATCTTTATTATTTCTCTTCTTCTGCTGGGTTTAGGCTGCCTTTGCTGTTCTGCTTCTATTCCCTTTAGGTGTGCTGTTAGATTTTGTATTTGGGATTTTTCTTGTTTCTTGAGATAGGCCTGGATTGCAATGGATTTTCCTCTCAGGACTGCCTTCGCTGCGTCCCAAAGCGTTTGGATTGTTGTAGTTTCATTTTCGTTTGTTTCCATATATTTTTTAATTTCTTCTCGAATTGCCTGGTTGACCCACTCATTCGTTAGTAGGGTGTTCTTTAACCTCCATGCTTTGGGAGGTTTTCCAGACTTTTTTCTGTGGTTGATTTCAAGCTTCATAGCATTGTGGTCTGAAAGTATGCATGGTATGACTTCAATTCTTGTAAACTTATGAAGGGCTGTTTTGTGACCCAGTATATGATCTATCTTGGAGAATGTTCCATGTGCACTCGAGAAGAAAGTATATTCTGTTGCTTTGGGATGCAGAGTTCTAAATATATCTGTCAAGTCCATCTGTTCCAATGTCTCATTCAGGGCCCTTGTTTCTTTATTGACCGTGTGTCTAGATGATCTATCCATTTCTGTAAGTGGGGTGTTAAAGTCCCCTGCAATTACCACTTATCAATAAGGTTGCTTGTGTTTATGAGCAATTGTTTTATATATTTGGGCGCTCCGGTATTCGGCGCATAGACATTTATAATTGTTAGCTCTTCCTGATGGATAGACCCTGTCACTATTATATAATGTCCTTCTTCATCTCTTGTTACAGCCTTTAATTTAAAGTCTAGTTTGTCTGATATAAGTATGGCTACTCCAGCTTTCTTTTGGCTTCCAGTAGCATGATAAATAGTTCTCCATCCCCTCACTCTCAATCTAAAGGTGTCCTCAGGTCTAAAATGAGTCTCCTGTAGACAGCAAATTGATGGGTCTTGTTTTTTTATCCATTCTGATACCCTATGTCTTTTGGTTGGCGCATTTAATCCATTTACATTCAGTGTTATTATAGAAAGATATGGGTTTAGAGTCATTGTGATGTCTGTATGTTTTATGCTTGTAGTGACGTCTCTGGTACTTTGTCTCACAGGGTCCCTCTTAGGATCTCTTGTAGGGCTGGTTTAGTGGTGACAAATTCCTTCAGTTTTTGTTTGTTTGGGAAGACCTTTATCTCTCCTTCTATTCTAAATGACAGGCTTGCTGGATAAAGGATTCTCGGCTGCATATTTTTTCTGTCTAGCACACTGAAAATCTCATGCCAACTCTTTCTGGCCTGCCAAGTTTCAAAAGAGAGATCAGTCACGAGTCTTATAGGTCTCCCTTTATATGTGAGGGCACGTTTACCCCTTGCTGCTTTCAGAATTTTCTCTTTATCCTTGTATTTTGCCAGTTTCACTATGATATGTCGTGCAGAAGATCGATTCAAGTTACGTCTGAAGGGAGTTCTCTGTGCCTCTTGGATTTCAATGCCTTTTTCCTTCCCCACTTCAGGGAAGTTCTCAGCTATTATTTCTTCAAGTACCCCTTCAGCACCTTTCCCTCTCTCTTCCTCCTCTGGGATACCAATGATGCGTATATTATTTCTTTTTAGTGTATCACTTAGTTCTCTAATTTTCCCCTCATACTCCTGGATTTTTTTTATCTCTCTTTTTCTCAGCTTCCTCTTTTTCCATAACTTTATCTTCTAGTTCACCTATTCTCTCCTCTGCCTCTTCAATCCGAGCCGTGGTGGTTTCCATTTTGTTATGCATTTCATTTAAAGCGTTTTTCAGCTCCTCGTGACTGTTCCTTAGTCCCTTGATCTCTGTAGCAAGAGATTCTCTGCTGTCAGCTATACTGTTTTCAAGCCCAGCGATTAATTTTATGACTATTATTCTAAATTCACTTTCTGTTATATTATTTAAATCCTTTTTGATCAGCTCATTAGCTGTTGTTATTTCCTGGAGATTCTTCTGAGGGGAATTCTTCCGCTTGGTCATTTTGGAGAGTCCCTGGCGTGGTGAGGACCTTGCAGGGCACTTCCCCTGTGCTGTGGTGTATAGCTGGAGTTGGTGGGCGGAGCCGCAGTCAGACCTGATGTCTGCCCCCAGCCCACCGCTGGGGCCACAGTCAGACTGGTGCGTGCCTTCTCTTCCCCTCTCCTAGGGGCGGGATTCACTGTGGGGTGGGGTGGCCTGTCTGGGCTACTTGCACACTGCCAGGCTTGTGATGCTGGGGATCTGGCGTCTTAGCTGGGGTGGGTAGGCAAGGTGCACAGGGGCAGGAGGGGCAGGCTTAGCTTGCTTCTCCTTAGGTGATCCACTTCAGGAGGGGCCCTGTGGCAGCAGCAGGGAGTCAGATCCGCTGCCGGAGGAGGTTTGGCTCCGCAGAAGCGCAGAGTTGGGTGTTTGCGCGGAGCGAGCAAGTTCCCTGGCAGGAACTGGTTCTCTTTGGGATTTTGGCTGGGGGATGGGCGGGGGAGATGGCGCTGGCGAGCGCCTTTGTTCCCCACCAAACTGAGCTCTGTCGTCAGGGGATTCAGCAGCTCTCCTTCCCTTTGTCCTCCAGCCTTCCCGCTTTCTGAGCAGAGCTGTTAACTTATGACCTCCCAGCCGCTAAGTCGCGCTTGCTGTCGGAACACATTCCGTCAGGCCCCTCCGCTTTTTGCAAGCCAGACTCGGGGGCTCTGCTTGGCCGGCGAGCCGCCCCTCCGCCCCGGCTCCCTCCTGCCAGTCCGTGGAGCGCGCACCGCCTCGCCGCCCTTCCTACCCTCTTCCGTGGGCCTCTTGTCTGCGCTTGGCTCGGGCGACTCCTTTCTGCTAATCCTCTGGTGGTTTTCTGGGTTATTTAGGCAGGTGTAGGTGGAATCTAAGTGATCAGCAGGACGCGCGGTGAGCCCAGCGTCCTCCTACGCCGCCATCTTCCCCTCTTTCCTCTATTTTTTATTTTTTGAGAGAGAGACAGACAGACAGAGAGAGACAGAGAGAGCACAAAAGGAGGAGGGGCAGAGAGAGACAGGGAGAGAGAGAATCCCAAGCAGGGTCTACATTGTCAGCACAGAACACGACGTGGGGCTAAAACTCCTGAACTGTGAGATCATGACCTGAGCCAAAGCCGAGAGTCGGATGCTTGACTGACTGAGCCACCCAGGCTCCCCTGAGGGTGACATTTCTAAATAATCACAGTCATCTGTCTTTGCTCAACTTGCAATTTCTTCCATTTTCTGACCCCACCCTATACATTTATCCTCATTTTTTAGTGCCT
>NW_024412407.1:32353577-32430026 GCF_014898765.1 Herpailurus yagouaroundi
ATATATATATATAGTGGTGGGTGTCAAGCTGTGTGTGGGGATCTCATTGATCACATAGCCAAACATCCTGGGAATTTACACAGTCTGTATGTTGGGGGGCAGGCGGGGAAGCTGACTCAAATTTACTGAATTCAACTGAGTTGTACCAGTTCTGTGCTCAGCTCTACACCAAACTCTATACAGGAACAAAAATGAGATAAGCCTCATTTCCTATTCTGGGGCTTATAGTGTTGCTAAGGAAACAAAGCTCATACATATTAGACAGACATAATGTAAGATTGCATGGGATTACATTGAAATTGGACAAATGAGTGTATGGGTATGAGTGATATAGGATCTCAAGGGAGGGAGGATGGATCAGGGAGGGCTTCCTACAGAGGCTTGAGATTGGTTTGGGTTACAGGTAGAATTTAGATTATCGAGTTGAGAGGTTATCATTGCTCTCATTTTGTCACAGCCGACTTTAGGGTAACAGGGATCAAAACATCCATTTGAATCATAGAAAACAAAATGCCAGAATATGAAGGGACTTGATCAATGTTATCCTTAAAAGTGTTAACATAGAATCCTGTTGTCTAGTTTTTGTTTGTTTGTTTGTTTGTTTGTTTGTTTTAAGCAGAAAACCCTACCATTAATTTTTTTCAATATTATTTCACAACTTTAAAAAATTTGAGTAGCCTTACCTGTAATTGCAAATAAATATCAGGGACAACAAAGCAGGGTATTGATTTCTCATATAATTAAAAGATGTCACAAAGTATAAAATGCTTCATCTTATCTTACATTTATGTAAGTTGGGAAAATACTTTTGGGTCCACACTTTCTTTAGATTCCCAGAACAAATCTTTGGGTAAAAAGCATGGTTTATAGCTAGCTACATTCTATGTAGTAACCCATCTACAAAATTATATGTCACCGTATATAATGGAAAGAATGTATTTTAAGTGGCTATTTACAAGTTGCATTAAATCATACAGGCAATATTATTAGTTGAGAAAGCTAGTAATTGAATGTTATTATCCAATTGTTTATGACCTTATCATTTTTCATAGTCTCTCAGAAACCAATTTTCTTCAGTGAGCTCTTGGAGTGAGTAGAAGGATAGTTAGAAATTCTTATAAAATGAAGTCTACTTCTTCCAGCTATAAATTCTTTGTCTAGTAAATACAAGTTCATCTCATGTTCGTAAAGCAGGGCACTGCACTTCTTTTCAACTAGTTCAGTACATCTTGAATGTGTTTCCTTTTTAACAGAAAAAAGAATTGTGCTCATAAATTCTCCTGAACTCCTGAAAGTCATAGTGAGCACTGCCTACAGAGAATCCATTCCAGTACAGAGCCCTGGGATCAATATTGATAGTGGCATTGAATAAATGGGTTAGCTCTTCCCTTTTAAACACTCAAGGCTACACGTAATGCAATTTCAAGGAAAGAGATGAAGAAAAATAGGTGTGGGGGTGGGGAATCGAGGCTTATGTCTTACTGCACCAGAAAATAAACAAATTGTCATTTGAAACCTCTATTTTCAAGTCAAACAAGAGAGGGGGGGTGGGGCCTCCCACATTCACTTTAAAATAGCTAGAACTTGGGGATTGCCTTCATTTTGTTTATTTGTTTGTTTGTTTGTTTTAGGGCAGGCTGTTTGCTACCCAAGGAGAGTTGGCTAATGGAGCAAGTGGGGTTCAATTCAGTTCTCACCTGTCTTGCCAATCTATGTGCCCACATGAGAATATATCTGCTTGGAAGAAGGTGACATCCTTCCAGTAGGTGGCCCTACTAAAGGCTACCCTATTGGTACTGAAAGCAAATGTATTAATTGTTAATTAATTGGAGAATCTTGAACCACTGTAATAAATGTCTTCACTCTGCTTATTCTAGTTAGAAGTGTGTGCCTTTTTTTCTCTACGTGAAGACCATGTGAAAAAGAAGACCATTTTCAACTTAGAAAGACAACTCTCAACTCTCTTCAACAGAGAAGAGAACATATTCCAGCTTCATAAAAGCCTATTGTTTGTTAATTCTACCTTTCTGTCGTGACATTTAAAAGAAAATATTTAGCTCCACGATAAATGATAATGTCAGCAGTCCCTGACATGAATTCTTATCACTTGCAAAACAGTTCTATGGTGTGACTCCCAAACACAGGTTGTAATTTTATAGTTGACATTTTACCTCAAACTGAGAAAGCTCTCCTTTGTCTTCTCTGCCTTTCAAAATTCCCCTTTCCCCATGTTTCAAAGCTCAGGACAAGATCGACCTTTTCCAAGAACCATTTCATTTTTTTCTCTTCTGTGCTAGAATAGTCTTCTATCCTGTCTGCTCATTTCCATAGCACTCAATTGGGTTGACATAGTGGCAGAGTCCAGGCCTTGGACTATGTAGCAGAAGGCCTCACAACTCTGGAGCAAAGTGGCTTGGGTGTGGGGGAGGCAGAGCAACAGCCTCAGTGGGAAGAGATCTGGAGAAGAGGCAGAGGTGGTGGCACTGCTGGCACAGGGCAATACCATGGAGTTGAGAGAAGAGGCGTTCATCATACAGAACAGCACCACCTCCGTCTTTACCCTCCCAGCAGAGCCTACTGCCATTAGCATACCCATGGGCCAATAGGGAGAGCTCTTGATCCCTCTGATACCGCCAGGGAAAAGAAAGGAAATCCGGGAGGACAGCTTTCATCCAGTGAGTACTCATCCAGAGACCGTGTAGAGTATCTACTATTTGATAATTCTGTTATTCCATACCCCGACTGTCCTGCCTCGGGCTAGTGAATGGGCAAACAGCATGCACAACCACCAACATGCCCAAATTGACTTTGTGCAACTCTGCTACTTCCTGATGCTATTTCCTGCCTTATTTTACTGTGTATTTACTTCTTTCCCCATCTTCTTACTGCCTTTTTTCTAGCATATTATTTCTTTTCCCTGATATTAGGGTTAGTCTTTGAGTATGAGGATAATGAGGTCAAGTAGTCCTTGTGAGTAGAGGAGTAAGTATGTGGCTGGGAACCTAATAGACCAAAGCACACCAAATTAACCTCTCCACTCTTTCTGAAATAGGCCCTTGGGTCTTTTCTGGTGTCTTTGCTCATACTAGTCCATCTCCCTTAATCAATTTGCTTATTCTCTTGACCTATTAAAATCAAACCCATCCTTTAATATTTAGGTCAAATGCTAACTTCTAAAGTATTTCCTAAAGTATGATTTTTTATTTTCTCTTGGAATACATCTTATAGATTTTGAGGCACCTTGGGGGCAGAATGAAGCATGGAAGGCCTAATGTGTGAGGGTCAGGATGCCAATGTTCCTGGATAGCAAGTAGGGGTTTAGAGGTTGGAGAGATACGTAAACCACCTTCAGCATGTTTAAGCTAAGAACGTGGAGCAAGTGGGAAAGCCAGTCAGGATCCAAAAACTGTCGCCAAAATTTTGGATATGATTAGAGCATTGAGGCCAATGTGAAGAACCAGTGCATGGTGTGGGTGTAAACATGGAACAAAGCATGTTGGTTAATTTTTTAAAGTTCGCATCTAGCTCTAGATGAATCTTTCTTACTTCCCAGAGAGTTAGTGCTTGTGAGGTAGTTCCAGAATTTTCAGCCCTTAGTTTGTACTTCTCTTGTAATACCATCCTACAGTTTGAAACGCCCAGCCTCCTTTATAGCCTGTAAGGTTCTATTTTTTTTTTAAATATTGTTACCTTTTTAGTGTTTATTTTTGAGAGGAGAGGAGGGTCAGAGAGAGAGGGAGATAGAATCCAAAGAGGCTCTGCACTTTCAGTACAAAGCCCAATTTGGGCTTGAATTACAAACTGTGAGTTGTTCAACCAGTTGGATGCGCCACCCAGGTGCCCACGATGCTCTCTGCCACCACCTCTGTAAGCTTCTTGAAGGTAGACGCTGTGGTTTACTCTTACTCATCTCACCTGCATTGTCCACTATAGTGCCTTTTACACAGGGATGTCAACAAATTACTTTTTAATTGTAGTTTTCAAGCTGAATTGAATTAGGGGACTCTATTAAGAAGTTAATCATACAAATCTGTTGAGATTACACACTTCTGGGATATCCAGTGGGAAATATCCAGCAATCAGTTGGAGTCTGAAGACCCAATGTTCAGAGAGAATAGATGGATGAATAGATATATTTGGGTGATTTCCATATATAAGTGAAAGCCAAAGAAGTATGTGTAGAGATTAAAAAAAAAAAAAGCTCTAAGTTGAGGATTGGATACAAATTCACTTATTCAATCAATATTTATTAATTATTTAGATGTTCCAAACAGTTAGCTATGCATGATTATACAAATATAATAATAAGAAATCATCTCTCTAATCAAAGATCTCAGTCCTCCAGTGGTGGTGACAGATTAGTAAGGAGATAGTCATAGTATAATATTAAGCAGAGAAATAGTCAAGAAAGTGGATGTGACCAGCAATGGCAAGAAACGCTTTAAAAAATGAAGACAAAAGGAAGACAATTTTATTTGCCTGTAATGAGATCACTGATCATCTTTGAAAATTCTGTTTCAGAGCAGACATGAGGCAAATCTACATAATGTTTGTCATACTGGTTATATGATGACATGGAAAATACATATTCATTTTGTAAAGTCTTGCATTATTATTTGGTGCAACACCTCCTGGGAAAATTCACATATCTCCATGTTTCGTTTTCTTCCAATTTCTTCCTTTTCAGCCAAGTGTGATGCTCTGAATAATCTAAATGTTCCCTTTGACATTCATTCATCCTAAAGATGGGATCTTAATGGTCATGTTGGTCCAAATCCTAGGGCTCCAGGATCTTATATGAGTGAATTGTTTACAGCAAGAGCAGTGGCAAAAAAAGTGTAGTGAGCTTATCTACAAAGTCCAATTTTATTCTCTCTTTATAATAAAGTACTTTTCATCTTCAGTATACTCAGAAATCTAAAGAAGATTATTCAGTAAGATCATGTCAAGGCAGTCACCAAATTTAAAGATTTGGATTAAATATTTATGATCCGTTTTCCTCACTGAAGTTTTGTTCCAGTGTTATGGGTGCCACTGCCGGTGGCTTACAGTTTCACATTATTTGAAATTAAAAGGAAGTTTTTTTCAGCTGAAACAAATTCTACAACAACTCACCAGGAAAAAAAGAACTGCCTTTCCCATAAATTACCAAGTATTTAAAAAGGTGTGGAACCCACATGCAAAAAGATTGCAACATATTGAGGAAAGTACAATGAACTAGTTATAGAGACTTAACACTGGCCATGTGTTACAAAAAGATTATGCATCAGCGTGGATGTGAAAGTACATAACACAGAGACGGGTACACAGCGCATGCCCTGCTACTGTTACTTCAAGTCTAAGCCGTTTTATGCTCTTGTATATAAGTGAATAAAAGATTCAGTTTAAAGGTGTCGTTAATCAATGGTTATTCATTTTATTGACAAATCAATTACAGGCACAAGTGAGAGGATTATCCCTGAGGCCTTAATGGAAATAAACTCAGAGAATCTGAGACCAAATGGCTTCCTTGGGTGAAAGGGAAAATTATGTTGTTTATTTTTCCAAAACATCTTGATCTGGATTCTGGTCAGGGTACACTGAAAAATTAATGGTGAGAAGTCTGTTTTGCATTCCTTTACTATATATATATATATATATATATATATATATATACACATACTATGTGTGTGTAGATATATATATCTCTACACACACATATCTTCTTATACATATATATGCACATTTTCTTTATCCATTCATCTATCAGTGAACAGTTGGTCTGCTTCCATAGTTTGGCTATTATAAATAATGCATCAGTGGCACCTGGGTGGCTCAGTCGGTTGAGCGTCTGACTTCGGCTCAGGTCATGATCTCACAGTCTGTGAGTTCGAGCCCCGCGTTGGCTCCGTGCTGACAGCTCAGAGCCTGGGACCTGTTTTGGATTCTGGGTCTCCCCCTCTCTCTGACCCTCCCCTGTTCATTCTCTGTCTCTCTCTGTCTCAAAAATAAATAAAAACGTTAAAAAATTTTTTTAAATGCCTCAATAAACATAGGGGTGCATATATCCCTTCAAATTAGTGTTTTTGTATTCTTTGGGAAAATACCCAGAAGTGCATTAACTGGATCTTAGGGTAGTTCTATTTTTAACTTTCTGAGGAATCTCCATACTGTCTTCTACAGTGGCTGCACCAGTACACCTTCCTCCCAACAGTGCATGAGGAGTCCTTTTTCTCCACATTCTCACCAACACTTATTTCTTGAGTGTTTGATTTTAGCCATTCTTATAGGTGTGAAATGATATCTCATTATGATTTTGATTTGCATTTTCTTGATGATGATGAATGTTGAGCATCTTTTCATGTGTCTGTTGGCCATCTGGATGTCTTCTTTTGAGAGATGTCTGCTCATGTCTTCTGCCCATTTTTTAATTGGGTTGTTTGGTTTTTGGGTGTTGAATTTTATAAGTTCTTTATACATTTTGTATGACTTTTTTTCTTTTTGAGAGAGAGAGAAAGAGAGAGAACACGAGTGGAATGAAGGAGGGGCAGAGGGAGAGGGAGAGAGACAATCTTAAGCAGGCTCCACACCCAGGCTCCATCTCCTGACCCTGGGATCATGACCTGAGCTGAAATCAAGAGTCAGATGCTTAACTGACTGAGCCACCCAGGTGCCCCAATTCTTCATTTATTTTGGATACTTGCACTTTATTGGATATGTCATTTGCAAATGTCTTCTCCCATTCAGTAGGTTGTCTTTTAATTTTGTTGGTTGTTTCTTTTGCTTTGCAGAATCTTTTTATTTTGATGTAGTCCCAATAGTTTATTTTTGCTTTTATTTCCCTTGCCTCTGGCGACATATCTAGAAAGATGTTGCTACAGCCAATGTCAGATAAATTACTGCCTGTCCTCTCTTCCAGAATTTTTATGATTTCAGGTATCACATTGAGGTCCTTAATCTATTTTGAGTTTATTTTTGTGTATAGTGTAAGAAAGTGGTCCAGTTTCATTTTTTCGGATGTAGCTGTCCAGTTTTCCCAACACGATTTGTTAAAGAGACTTTTTTTCCCATTGCATATTCTTGCCTCCTTTATTGAAGATTAATTGACCATATAATTGTGGGTTTGTTTCTGAGCTTTCTATTCATTTCCATTGTTCTATGTGTCTATTTTTGTGCAAGTACCATATTGTTTTGATTACTACAGCTTTGTAATATAACTTGAAGTCTGAAATTGTGATACCTCCAGTTTTGTTTTTCTTCTTCAAGATTGCTTTGGCTATTTTGGGTCTTTTGTGGTTCCGTACAAATTTTAGAATTGTTTGTTCTCTTCTGTGAAAAATGCTGTTGGTTATTTTTACAGGGATTGCATTAAATCTCTAGACAGCTTTGGGTAGTATAGACATTTTAACAATGTTCTTTCTTCCAATCCATGAGCATGGAATGTCTTTCTATTTCTTTGTGTCACTTTCAATTTCTTTTATCAAAGTTTTATAACTGTCAGAATATAGGTCTTTTGCCTCCTTGCTAAGTTTATTCCTAGGTATTTTATTATTTTTGGTGCAATTGTAAATAGAATTGTTTTCTTAATTTCTCTTTCTGCTGATTTGTTATTAGCATATAGAAATTATTAGCAGCATTTCTCTTTTTTTATTTTTTATTTAAAAAAAATTTAACATTTATTTATTATTAAGAGACAGAGAGACACAGAGCATGATCAGGGGAAGGGCCGAGAGATGGAGAGACACAGAATCTGAAGCAGGCTCCAGGCTCTGAGCTGTCCTCACAGAGCCCGACGTGGAGCTCGAACTCACAAACCGCGAGATCATAACCTGAGCTGAAGTCGGATGCTTAACCGACTGAGCAACCCAACGCCCCTAGCAGCATTTCCTAATGGAAGTCCCACTAACTCCATTTTATTTGAATTTGAGCATTAAATGCTTAGCATTATCTTTTAAACAGTCATAAATAATATGCCATGTGATTTCACAAGCATATATTGAGTAATTTAGTGCTCATTAATGAGGTTAATAGGGAAACAAACCAAATTAAAATCTTTACTAAGGGACTCATTTAACACATGGAATGACCCCTCTTTGCTGGATATTATTCTCAGTGCTAGGAATAGAACTATGAGCAACCGTGAAGGGTCTGGAATTTTATTCTACTTTCAAGATAGTAAGCTAGCTTTTCTCTGTGTTATGATACTGGCAGAAGACAAGAGACTCTTGAGTCAGACACAGGACTTCATTACTCATGGTATAGCCAGGAGCATGAGCCCCCCATGTTTGCTTCTGTCAACTTCTCTCTACCCCCAAATGCCACAGGATGACACCGGGGGAAATACGTGGGTACGTACACACCCATTGGATTGCATTATAGGGGAAGAACATTGTGCTTGGAGTATTTATCAATTTCATAATGAATGGTAACAAGCCTGTTATTTGCCTGAGAGAAGATGTTACTTCTTCCCTCCAAAGTTGCTTGCTACAAATGTAACCCTGAAAAATGGCCCAGTCCCCAGACAGAGGACCTTGTATTTTTGTCATATCTAGGAAGACTGTGCAGGGACTCTTAGGGTCCATTAGTAGATTGCCTCTCCCAACAAAAGTCCTAGATCTTTGCCCTTACGGAGCTTACATTCCGATGTTAGGGTTCTTACTGGTTTAAGGGATTCCAACCTATACTGTTTCACTCCTTCTGAACTACTGTCAACATTTCCTTGAAACTTGCACTCATCTCTTCCTCATTGTTAGTTTTTACACTCCCTGTCACTCCATTTTCTGTTGTTATTTACATCTTAAGTCCCATGCATTTGTCAGATTTTGCCTATATCCCAGGCACCACACTGCCGTCATAAAGACTGGCCTGAGTTCCTCAAGAGATTCCCAGACAAGTTCTCACAGCCTCACTACTCATTCAAAGTATCTCTCTTGCCTAAAGCAATTGTCCCATTTAGGCCTGAAGACTCAGGTCATTCAGAGTTTTGCCCAGGCCATTATTTAACCTGGGTCACCCTGAGCTGGGCCTCACGACTGTGGGCCTCTGTATCTGGAATGTCCAGCTAGCTGTTATATATTTGTGGTAGGAGAGGGATGTCTGTTCTCTGTCCTTTTATTTCTTTCTATCCTCAGTTCGGATTCTTCGTATCATGATTGTGCACTGAAATTTTGTTTTGAGTAATGCCCATTAATAGAAAGAGAAGGGTTTGTTTGTCTTATCATGACCCTCCTCGGAAGACTCTAAGCCTACTTTCATAAAGAGCTGTCAAGAACCATAAATGCATCTTTACTCTCCCAAGATGGAGCCAGGGTTATGGGCTGGCAGCAACAGTGCTGAGGAATACAAAAGAAATGTGGGTTCTTAGAAGAAAGGGGGACTTGACAACGCCCATAGAAGGTTTATTCCATATCCTCAAATAAGATGATGGGATATAAAAGTAAAGGAATATTTTGCACTGTCTTGTAAAATCCAGTTATGTTTATTCTGGCAAAGCACTTCATCCAAATGTTCTTCCAAATAGCTTTGGGCCCAGCAGTCAGATAACCTATCTGTGGGCTGTGTGGACAGGCCCAAGTTGTATGTTTATTTTTTTTTCAATATGTGAAATTTATTGTCAAATTGGTTTCCATATAACACCCAGTGCTCATCCCAAAAGGTGCCCTCCTCACCAAGTTGTATGTTTAAATCAGTAACAGTTAATGTATGTGTATGACTATGTATGTGAATGAGACTGTAAATGACTCATCATTTAAAGGTGGCTGTGTATTGTATCTATGTATACGCACACATGTATGACTGAACTAACTAGCTCAGAGTGTGTTAGGTCCAAGATATTATCATGGTTTTGGGAAGCTACAGTGGTTGTAGTATGTCATATAGAAACACATGTTCTGGGGGCACCCAGGTGGCTCAGTTGGTTAAGCATCAGACTTTTGATTTTGGCTCAGGTCATGATCTCGTGGTTTTGTGAATTCTGACTCTGCAGATCCTGCTTGAGATTCATTCTCTCTCTCTCTCTCTCTCTCTCTCTCTCTCTCTCTGCCCCTCCTCAGCTTGCACTCTCTCTGTCTCTCTCAAAAAAAAAAAAAAAAACCTAAAAAAAAATACTTGTTCTGTGTGAGAAAGAAAAAAAATGTTGTATAAGCAAGGGAATTTGTATGAAAAAGCTACAGAATGTTTAAAAGAGAGTTAAAATCTGTGACTAAATGACAGAAGGAAATGACATTTCAAATACAATGTCCTTGTCAAGATATATTAGAGAAAATTGATGTCGTTAACAAGCATTTGGATGCCACTTACAGCTGGTACAAAACGTATGTGGAAATGAATTTCAGTGTGAGAAAAAAAGAGAACAGACTAGAGAGAGAGAACACCAATACAAAAAAATAAAATGTTTAGCCATATGTAATGATTTTAAGTATCACGTTAGATTCTCAGTGATGCATCTGTGCTGACATGGTGTCCAGGGTTTCCAAGCAAGTGCTCTATTCACTTTGGATTAAAGTCATTATTCCAGATTTGAGCCAAGAGCTTACCTCTGTCACGGCAGCTGAGCTGTTAGCACAGTGGAGTACAGGAGTGTAAGCTGATCAGGCAGAAGTCCTTCTGGTTTCAGAATAAAACGGAAAAGTTAGGGAGCCCCCATGAAGTTGAATTGCAAATATTGGCTTAATAGATGGTTTCAACACAGAATTTCAAGCAAAGAAACTAAGTTAACTAAATTAAGGAAATTAAAAATGTTTCACAAAGTTGTAGAATGGGAATACATTTTTTTTTTTAATATTAGCTTTCACAGATGCCTAATTTCTTAAGAAATTGCCCTTCTTTTTGGAAAAGGAGCCACCTCTTGGATTCATTCACGCCACTGCCTTGCCCACTGGCTATAACTGACTGCTCCAGGATATGGCCATGACGATAGCTTGCAATGAAGTAGACTTTGGACCACTGGTAGGAAGAACTCCCTCCCCGAAACTGGAGAAACTCAAGAGGGATCAGAGAACTATGAGTCATGTTTGGCACATACCAAAAAGTGCTGCTAAAAAAAGGTGGGCTTTGGAGTCCAAGAAATGAAGATTAAGTGAGAGTCCATATAGTCCAGCACCAGGGATTATTTGAATAACATACACGGAGCTCAAGTAAGCTTTTGATATATACTTGATTGATGAACTCATTGATTAAATCTTCTCTAAGTATTTCCTATCCCTCGTGAATTGTGAAGACTAAAACTGGATTTGGTGTGTTGATGTCATTGTCATATTTGTATTCCAACATTGAGCAAACAAGCAAGTAACTTTTGTTGGTAAAACATAAAACCTTTCCTAGGTGGTGAGAATAAAAAGAAATATCAGAAATGACCTTGTTATTAAGGGCTTCTACCTTGGGAGACAAGACATAGCCATAAAAGGAGAAATAATAATGCAAGATAGCCCCAGATTAGTTCTGAACATATTTGTTTCCTCACTCTCCAGAAACTTCAGAGGCAAAGTTTATCCCTTGGGACTTAGTTTCTCTTTTCCTTTATCCCTCTTCAATCATCCTTTTACCATCATCCTCAACACTAAGAAGCTGGAAGTTTTAGATCATTTATAATTTCTCAATATCACTTAATTTGAGAAAGACAGCAAAGTCAGTAGTTGAGGAGGAAGAGCAAATGCTGCAGAAACCGTGGGTGGTAGTTGCTGGGCTTCTTACACAAGGAGTGAGGCTCAGATAACCAGATACATGTGGAATGGATATCACAGGATGGGGGAAGAGCTTGAGCAGCCCATGTTTGAGGAATGAATGAGCAGACATGTTTTGCTGAAATAGGTAGGGTAAGGTACTCTGGGAAAGAAAAGAAAATGTTGGAAAGATATGGGGCAGTAGAAAGATTGTGAAAGATCTTTAATAGAGACTTATTTAACCTGCAAGCAATGAAAAGTTAATGCAAGTTGCCACATATGTGTGTTATGTATTCAAAGCAGGTAGTAGGAATTCTGAATTGATATATAGAATGGATTAAAGATGGGAGGAACTAAGAGGTGGACTGACTATACAGTGGCCTTAATAAGAGCTAGAAATGAATGAAATAATCATCTTATTCAACTTCCTCCTTTTCTGATAATGTGAGTGAGTGTGTGTGTGTGTGTGTGTGTGTGTGTGTGTGTTAGGGTGGAGGATGAGAAAGTTTGGCATAGAGGTTTTCTCAGACAGCAGAAACAGACTGGAACTCAGGTATCCTCACTCACAATTACGGACTATTTATGATTAGGAATCTATTGCAATATGTGGAGCTAACAAATGAACGCCCAAAATGCCATTTGAAATGGAGATGAAACAGACATTTGAAAGGAAGTATAAAGTAAGAACCAGTGAAGGTGTGATTGCTGATTGGATAGTGTATTCATTTGCTACTGCTGCTCTGACAAATTAGCATAAACTTGATGGTCTAGACAACACAAATTTATTGCCTTACCATTCTGAAAGTCAGAGGTCCAAAATGGGTTCCACTGGGCCAAAATCAAGTGTTGACAGGGCTGCATTCCTTCTGGAGGCTCTATGGGAGGGTCTGTTTCCTTGCCTTTTCCAGCTTCTCGAGGTCGCCCACCTCTCTTGGCTTGTGGCTCCTTTCCATCTTCCAAGCCAGTGGCCTATCAAGTCTTTCGAAGACATGTCACTCTACCATTGACTCTTCCTTCTCCCTCATCAACACTTATAGGATCCTTGTGATTAAGGTTGGGCTCACCATACAAACAAGATAATTTCCTTGTTTTAAGGGCAGCTGATTAGCAACCTTAATTCCATTTACAACCTTAATTCTCCCTGGTGATGTAATATAACATATTCACAGGTTCCAGGGATTTGGACATGGACATCTCTTTGGAGGCAGGGGGTATCATTATTCTGCCTACTATATATAGATTAGATGGAGGTAAAATAAATCAAGGACAATTCCAAGGTTTTGAACCTGGAAAAAATGTAAAGAAAATGATACCTATATCAGAAACAAGGCAGTTGAGGGGAAATTGATATGTGGACAAATCATCTTGAGAAACATTGAGTTGTTTTGTTTTTTTTTTAATGTTTATTCATCCTTGGGACAGACAGAGAATGAACAGGGGAGGGGCAGAGAGAGAGGGAGACACGGAATCCGAAGCAGGCTCCAGGCTCTGAGCTGTCACCACAGAGCCCGATGCGGGGTCAAACCCACAAACTGTGAGATCATGACCTGAGTCGAAGTCAGACGCTTAACTGACTGAGCCACCCAGGCGCCCCAGAAAAACATTGAGTTTTAATTAATGTTATATGCAAATAAAATTTCCCAACAGCTTTTATTGAGAATTTTTATCAGTATTAGAAAAATTGCTATTTGACTACTGCCAACTATTACTACGGTAAGACCTTTTCCACGTTCTTAATTTT
Source organism: Herpailurus yagouaroundi (assembly GCF_014898765.1). Classification (NCBI taxonomy): domain Eukaryota; kingdom Metazoa; phylum Chordata; class Mammalia; order Carnivora; family Felidae; genus Herpailurus; species Herpailurus yagouaroundi. The sequence continues at coordinate 32,366,958 of NW_024412407.1, forward strand.
TCTATTTGTATATTTCAGTTATTCAATCAGTTTTTGCAGTAACACCTCAATATAAAGTGTATATGGATGTTTGTGATGTACCATAAAAATTCATATTATGATTAATATGTCTTACTGTTCCAGAATTTAGTTATTTTGCTTTTGAAATAATTTTCCCATGCATAGTTTTATATTATATATAAAAAACTAAAAACAAGGCTCTAATGTATTTCTCATAGACCCAGTGTTTTAATGGAGTTCTATGCAAGTCCAGGTGAAAATCCTTCTCCATAGTAGATACAATATTCAAAGTCCAGAGCAGTTGGCCATGAGTCAAAACATTTCTAGATAGTTGCGTTTATCACTAACAGGTACCATTGTGAAATATTCCAAACAACATTGCAGAACCAATGCCAACATCTTAAAATTTTGAGAAATTTATTTCCCCCAATATTTTGCTTTATAAGTTTATTAGGTGATTGGTCAAAGTAATGCTGGTAGGGTACAAGAATAAGTAGTAAGACAGCAAGACTTCTATGGTATAGTAATTAAAATGGCATTGTATTAACACAAGAAAAGATAAATAGACCAAAGGTAAAGAATCAATAATCCAGAAACAGACAAAAATCTATATAGGGTGCAGAGTGTATAACAGTTCTTAAGAAGGAATAAAAGGGTTCTGAGATAAGTGGCCTTTAAAGGAAGAGAGAGGGGCACCTGGGTGGCGCAGTAGGTTAAGCGTCCGACTTCAGCCAGGTCACGATCTCGCGGTCCGTGAGTTCGAGCCCCGCGTCAGGCTCTGGGCTGATGGCTCAGAGCCTGGAGCCTGTTTCCGATTCTGTGTCTCCCTCTCTCTCTGCCCGTCCGCCGTTCATGCTCTGTCTCTCTCTGTCCCAAAAATAAATAAACGTTGAAAAAAAAATTTTAAAGGAAGAGAGAAAAATATCTCTCTACTTCACACAATACAAAAAATAAATTTCAGATGCTTATGATTCATATATGTCAAGTGAAATCTTAACATATTAAAAAAAATATAGCAGAATATAGTCATGTCCCTAAAAGCACCAGCTGTAAGGAAATGGATTATTAAATTTAATGACATAAAAATTTAAAAACTGCATTGACAAAGACATTATTTAAAAACTTAAAATGCAAACCAAAATTGGAGAAGATTTTTAAAATAGATCTGACTAATAGAGAATTATAATCCAGAATACATGAAGAGTCCCTGCAAATCAGTAAGAATAAGATAAATAGCCCCATAAAAAATATGCAATGGATAGGGCAAAAATTTAGAAACAACATCCAAAAGGTGATAAACACAGAGATGTTCAATCACACCCAAATTCAAGAAAAAAAATTAAAATACAATAAGACATTATTTTATCACCATCACACTGGCAAAAACTTGAAATGATTGATAATACTGAGTGATGATCGGGGTGGGAGGAACTAGTCTCAAATTCTGTCGGCAAAGATGAAAATTGGTACAAATGCTTTGGAAATTAACCTTGACTTTATTTAAAGTGATCATAACCCTTAACCCAGAAAATTTCAACATCAAATATATATTTCTAGATAAACATTGATAAACATGCCCATAGAAGCATGTTCAAGGAATGTTTGTTCCAGTATTTTTTATAGTAGTAAAAGTTTGGAAATAACTTGACTTTTCATCACTAGAACAATGGATAAATTAATTGTGCTATTTTAACACAGTGGAAGACTATACAGAATTTAAGTGGATGAACTAAGTCTACATATGTACACATAGATACAGTTCTACATTTTAAACACCATGCTAAGTGTAAAAAAGCAGGCTTTGTAAGTTGTTTTATTATACATTTACATAAAACGTCCAAACTATTCAAAACAGATATTTTATTAATGGATCTATACGTAAATAGTAAAAGGATCAAATACGCGTGGGAATGATGCACACAAACCTTAGGACAGTGGTTATTTCTAGGCAAGGTGGCAAATGTGAAGATCAGGGATTTCAACTTACGTTGTAACCTTTTTTGTTTCTTAGAAAAATATTGGTGCATAAGTGGCCAAACAACATATTTTGAAATCTTGAAGGTGTGTTTATGGGCCTACTACATATGTGTGTAATATGAAGGGTTTTTTCATCCTATATATTTTCTAACAGTTTTTTTTTTTTAATGTTTTTATTTATCTTTGAGAGACAAGAGCATGGGCAGGGGAATGGCAGAGAGAGAGGGAGACAGAATCTGAAGCAGGCTCCAGGCTCCAAGCTATCAGCACAGAGCCGGACGCGGGGCTGGAGCTCACGGACCGCGAGACCATGACCTGAGCCTGAGTCAGACGCCCAACCCACTGAGCCACCCAGGAGCCCTCTAACAGTTTTACTGAAATATAATTCAAATACCATACACATCTACCAATTGAAACTATTCAATGATTTTTTAGTATATTCAGAAAGTTATGCAATTATAACTGTTACCAATTCCAGAATATTTTCATCACTCCGAAATGAAATTGTGCACTCGTTAGCAGTCACTCCTCACTTCCTCCAAGCCCTCCATTGCCCAAGGCAAGCATGAATCTCCTACTACAACATAGATGGATGTGGCATATAGCAGTACTTCATTTCTCTTTGTGGCCAAATAATATTCCACTGTTTGAGCATATCATATTGTGTGTATTCATTCATCTGTTGGTGGAAATTTGTATTGTTTCCACTTTTTGATCACTGTGAGTAATGCTGCCATGAACATTTGTGGGCAAGTTCTTATGTGGGCATGTATTCACATGATCTAGGAATGGAATGGCTAGGTCATATGCTCACTCTATATGCAACATTCTGAGGACCTGCCAAACTGCTTTCCAGAACAACTGCATCATTGTACCTTCCTGCGAATAATGTGTGAGGGTCCTTCACATCCTTGCCAACGTTTGCTGTTGTCTTTATTTTTAATTACAGCCATTCTATTGAGTGTGGACTGGAGCCTCTCTGTGTTTCTGATTTGCATTCCCCTGATGGCTAATGATATTGAATATCTTTCCGTGTGTTTATTATTTCTCTGCTTTCTTGAATGTACAAATTTTTTTTAACTCAAAAAATTTTTAACTAATCCTTGCAAATTTAATCTTGATATGGAGGCTGATGCCATCTGAAGCTTGTTAATGTTGAATTGGGTGAATATTGAAAAACAGAAGAATGCTTTAAATGCTTTTTCAAATACATATTTGGGACAGAAATGCACAGAACATAAAGCAAGAACAATGTTCAATCAGCAGCAGAGAGAAAAGCTGTTAATCAATGTTAATGTAATTATATCAAAATATAAAACCTCCATTTCACAATTAGAAGAAAGGGGTATATAAGGATTCAACATGATTGATGAGTCAATATCTAGATCCATTTTTATGCAATAGAATACAAACAAAATAGAATTGGAACACAGTGAGACAGAGGCTAGTGGGTGCTCTCCCGTGATAATTTAAAATAGATCCTAAAATCTGGGACAGAAACTTCTAGTAAAACAACCTGTTTGGTAAGAATACATTAAATTGAAAAGCAAATGTTGATCTTTGTTACTGACTGTTGTAATTCAAGTTCATTTCAAAGTTTGATGAAATTTGATGATTATGTCAAGGATCAGAGCAATACATTCTTCTACTCCTTTAATAGGATAAGAGTGCCAGAAAATGACATGGTGGTGAAAGACTTATTTAAAAGAGCTGTGAGGGGCACCTGGGTGGCTCAGTGTGTTAAGCGTCCCACTCTTGGTTTTGGCTCAGGTCATCATCTTCTGGTCCGTGAGTTCCAGCCCCACATCGGGCTCTGTGCTGACAGCTCAGAACCTGGAGCCTGCTTCAGATACTGTGTCTCCCTCTCTCTCTGCCCCTCTCCCAGTTGCTCTCTCTCTCTCTCTCTCTCTCTCAAAAATAAATAAAAATTTAAAAAAAGAGTTGTGAAATCATAGTTGGTATGGACCGGGAGAATTAATCATCTTTGTTTCCCGAAGTACTCTCATTCATTTCAAATACTGAAATTTGTCTAAGGGGAAAGTACATCTTTATTATTATTATTGTTACTATTATTATTATTCACAGTGAGAAAAGAGTATTAGAAAGTATTCATTGTGAGGGGTGCCTGGATGGTTCAGTTGGTTAAGCCTCCGACTTCAGCTTGGGTCATGATCTCACGGTTCATGAGTTCGAGCCCTGTGTAGGGCTCTGGGATGACAGCTCAGAGCCTGGAGCCTACTTTGGATTCTGTGGCTCCCTCTCTCTCTGCCCCTCCCCCTCATGCTCTGTCTCTCTTCATCTCTCAAAAATGAATAAATGTTAAAAAAAAATAAAAATCTATATTAAAAAAAACAAAAGTGCTCATTGTGAGAAAATCTATTAGTGAGCACATAAAAAGATAGACCTCCTTCAGCAGCCATCTTGGAAGCAATAAGTAATATATCCATATTATAAACATTTGGGCATGTTCTAAGTATCATCAACTTAATTCATATAATATGTGAAAAAAGCAGTCATAACTTCCATGAATATAACTAAGGAAGGAAAAGAAAATATTGTCAACTTTTCCTTCTTAAGTCCTTTTCTGCCCTTCTCACTAATTTCAATCTTGGTCAAACTTCTTTGCAAATTAAAGGAAGAACCAGCCTCCAGCCTAAATGATTTTCAAAGAAGAAAGGGCACATGCAAATCTCCTGGGGCTAGAGCAGCGACTATACGTGACTGAGAGGATTTCTGGCCATTCGTTCACTCACCAAATATTACTGAATCCTACCTACATAGGCCAGGCATTCCAGGAGCACGTGGTTTAAAAAGGAAGCAGATAAATAAACATCCTAACAAGGCAGGGTGGTAAAGACTAAAGTATAAGTCTCTGCAGGGTTTTAAGGGAGAATAGTGTAAGATAGGTACCTAAATTGAACTCTAGTCATGCAAGTTTTCTTAAAAAAGGCAATTCTTGAGCCCTGCCCCAAAGAATGGATTTCACAGACACAACCAGGTGAGGGGTTTGCAGAAGTGTATTACATACAGCAACAGGAGCACATGTCCACAGGCAAAAGAGAGAACAGCACATTTGGAGAAATGCTCATAATTCAGTGTATTTGAGCTTGCGGGCCTGTATGTGGTGGCAGAAGGCTGGTAGGATAGGACCTTAGCAATACGGCTGTTCGTAAATTGCCTTGTGTGTGCCATGCTAAGGAATTTGAGCTTCCTTCTGAAGACAGCAGGGAGGTACTAAAGTTCTTAAAGCTGAGCATTAATGTGATTAATGAGATTTAAAGGTCTAGACCTCAACAGCTTAGGGCTAAAAATAAGATCATAGCTACTATCAGTAATCAAGTTATGTTGACCGTAATGACAAACATTTATAAATTGTTGCCTGTGTGGCAGCTGCTATTCTTGGTACACACAGCCGTTTATTCACAGGTTTAGCCCAGCTTTCTCTAGTTGCTGTCCACAGGGAAACTCCCATCGCCCCCCTCATGAAATATCTGCCTTGCCGGGCACGGCTGCCTGCTCTTCGCTGCTTTTGCAAATCTAAGAATTAAGTACAACTTCTGTACAAATCCCTATTCTTGTCCTACCCTCTGGTCAGGCAGACGCCTTGACTAAATCTATGTGCCAGGATCAGCTCATCAATGTCCACTAAAATCATTTCATATATCTCCTTTGTTGGGAGGCAAAAATCTGCTTTCTAGTGTGAGAAATAGGAAACTTCTCCTACTTCAAGCCATCACCTGCCGTCTGATTCTTTAGTTGTGCACATGGGATTTTACTTAGTGGATAGATGATTGACATGGCAAACATATATGCCCTTTAGGGAAAACACCATTCGCCAGTGTAGCAGTCATGATCTCAGACCAGGAGCACAAAATGTAATCGAATCCAACTACTATGATTAAAGGAAATTTGGTTCTGATATGATTCCTAATTTCTCCCCACTGTAGGACTAGAGAAACATGGTCAAACACGGGTAAAGAATTCTCTGTTTTGGGGCACCTGGGTGGCTCAGTCGGTTGCGCATCCCACTTGCAGCTCAGGTCATGATCTCACGGTTCATGGGTTAGAGCCCCACATTGGGCTCTGTGCTGGAGCCTGGAGCCTGCTTTGGATTCTCTGTCTCCCTCTCTCTCTGCCCTTCCCCCACTTGTGCTCATGCTCTCTCTCTCTCTGTCAAAAATAAATAAACATTAATAAAAAGTTTAAAAAAATCATTCTGTATTAGTGCAGTTAAGATATGAACTTGGCTTTCAAGTCAGATTTTAAGGCGTGGCTCCATCACTATACTATGTGACTTTGATAATTTAAGTTTCTTAACCTCTCCAAGACAGAGGTTCTTCAGGCATAAATAGTAATGTCTATATACAAGATGGTTGTGAGGATAAAATGAGATATGTTAAGTTCTAGAACAGTGTCTGGCATGTAATAAGAAATAAATAGTAGATATTATTATTTTGATTTATAATTCTTTATGATTCTTCATTTCCTCCTGATTGTTTGCACATTGTTCTGTATTATCATCTTCCTAATATCAAAGTGTTTATACTACAGTAACAATTTTCAGTCCTTTCTGCCTCTACAATTGTTTGGAATATCAATTATTTTCATTTGCTTTTTTCTAATCATGTATGCTTCTACAACTTTTTTTTTTTTACATTTATTTATTTTTGAGAGTCAGAGAAAGACAGAGCGTGAGCAGGGGAGGGGCAGAGAGAGAAGGAGACACAGAATCTGAAGCAGGCTCCAGGCTCTGAACTGTCAGCACAGAACCTGATGCGAGGCTTGAACCCACGAACCCTGAGATCATGACCTGAGCTGAAGTCGGATGCTTAACCGACTGAGCCACCCAGGCGCCCCTAATCATGTATGCTTCTAAATTCTGGCTTTGTTGCATAGAAAAGTATCTGATACCCCTTGTTAAAAATCTGACAGACTGATTTTTTTGTTGTGACTAGATTTCAAAGTGTTACTTCTTCTGGATATCTGGTTTTTATGCCTTTTCTCTCCTAAAGTAGAATGTAGTTCTTACTCCCTCAACATAATTTCAGAAATTAGTAAGCATTCCACATTTAGTGCAGTTTATCTTTACATTTTCCATTCATACCACACAGCTTAACAGATTTTGTGGAGGTCCTGCAACTAGATGCTACTGTAACAAGCCATGTCCCACTCTTAAAAGAACTCATGCTTTTCTGCAGAAGATGGATATGCAAAAGGTAATTGAAATACAATCTTGTAAGTGTAATAATAGAAGTTACATGTGGTTTAGGCAAAATTTCAAACACAATGCATTTAGTAATAAACCACCTGCAACAGAGAAGGAGGGGTAAGGGAAAGCTTCAAAGGTAAGGCCATGTTTACACTACGTCTTGGCAAACAGAGTCACTCTGTATACGTATGAAGAGAGGGAAGGCATTCTGCTTAGGAGCGGTGTGTGTGTGTGTGTGTGTGTGTGTGTGTGTGTGTGTACGTGTGCACTCACATGAAGTGGTGCACAGAAAGGCATGGAGGCATGAAACAGCATGATGGCTCTTTCAGGAAATGGAATAGTTTGCAGCAGAGGAAGAAGATAACAGAGAAGAAGACAAGGGCTATATCATGGAGGATTTACTGTATTGGATTATAGAGACTGGACTATTTTAAGTATGGATATTTTAAGTATGATATTAAGTATGATATTTAAGTATGATATATATCATATTTAATTATGATATATATATACTTAAGTATTTAAGTATGATATATTAAGTGATATTTAAGATTGGATATTTTAAGTATGATAGTCACATGATCTTATTTGTATTTTAGGGATAGTCAGTCGGGCAGCAATTTGTAGGATGGCTTCCAGTTTCCTTCAGAAGTAGTTTGACCTACATGGAGACCTTTGTAATGACCAAGGAAAGAAATAAGGGCCCGATATATGTTAGTACTAATGATGATGATCTGGCAAATTGAGGGTGTTTTAAGAAGGAATTAACCTAAGAACCTACTGAGCTAATGGGTGTGGGTGAAGGGGAGAAACTGAATTATTTAGGGAGAAGGATGATGATTCTGATTTGGGGCTGAGATTCCTGTAAAATGCATAGATGGAAATGTTGGCTTATCGGTGTGGAATTCAGTGGAGAAGTTTGGGCTAGACATATAAATATTGGGAGCTGTGACCAGGAAAGGTAGAATTATAATAGAAGCGGACCAGGAGCAGAACTGTGAAGATACCAACGCTCTTTGGGGAGAAAGAGGACACAAGACCATCGGAGACTGAGAAGAAGCGAGAGAGCCTGGAGTGGGGGGAGCACTATCATCAAAATGTTCAAGGAGGAAGTGGTCCTCTGACTAATAGTACTAGAAACTCTGAATAGCGTATCCTTGGAAGGAAAAACACTACCAGTGCAAATACCTACTCGCTTTTTTAGTCTCTCATTTTATTGCTTTGACTGCTCATGCCTAACCTTGCACATTGTTGTTAAACCACTGACAAACAATGTTAATGATGCCTGTAAAACCAGAGAACATAGAGTTTTCTCACAAATAAAAAAAAAGGCATTTTCTTCAGCAGAAAAATAATAAATAGAAGAAAAACCTGTAATATTTGTCATTTACTGTATGACGAAATCTTTCAATTTCTATAAAATCCAACTATATCATCCTCGTAAAAGTAAAAAGTTAACTGAAAACTAATTCAGTGTGCCCTATATTGAGTTAATACTATTCTCTCATTATAGAATAATACTTTAGACTTATTTATTATCAGAAGTTACCTGCTATGTTCCACATAACTCTATATAGAAAAATTTCCCATTCTGGTTCACTTTCTTATAACTACATATTAAAATACAATTTTAGAGGGACACCTGGGTGGCTTAGTCAGTTAGGCAACTGACTCTTGATTTGGGCTCAGGTCATGATCTCATGGTCGTGAGGTTGAGCCATGCATTGGGCTCCCCACTAGGCATGGAGCCTGCTTAAGATTCTTTTCTTCCCTCTCCCTCTGCCCCTCCCCCACTCGCATGCATGTGCACGCACATGCTCTCTCTCCCTCTCAAAAAATACAATTTTAGAACACCTAACAGATTATATAATTAGAATATTGCATTTTAAGAGAAGATATATCTTACTCAATTAAGAATTGTTTAATTAAGATAAAGAAGTATAAGCAAAGACCATTTTTTAGTCATAATTACCAGTATTGCTTCATGGTGAAAATTTGACCAATTTTCTTAGAGAAAAGCATTGGTTGGACATTAAAGTTGGGTCCTGATTCTGTTGCTAAAATTTTTAGTAATCTTGAAAAAAATTAATTCACATAGCTAGGCTTTGGTTTTGTTGTCTAAAACACGTGATAAAAATAACTTTCCCAGTATATGTTTTAAGGGTAAAGATGATATCACAAAAAAAGACTTAGAAGAAAATTGGGGCTCTGTAAGTAGAAGTTGTTGTTAATCTCAGTTCCAAATGAGCAAATGTTTCCAAATACCTCAAGAAAAATCAAGTTATGACTCTTTAATAGTGAAAACCCAAAATAGCTATCTAAAATAATACATAGCATTAGTATAATTTCTAAAATATAAAGTACACAATTTAATTTTGGATAACAGATAATATTGATGTTACCAGTTAAAGCAGAGAGACCATTTTTAATGCCAAAAATTATGGTAGTTTCTATCCTTAAACTGTGCTATATTTTCACTGTGGTTTTTATTTACAAAACTGGGTTTGGTTGTACTATATTATAAAGAATAGGGAATTTCCATAGGAATGAACCTTGAAAATAGAACCAAATTCTCCTTCTAGCCTATAGAGATTAAAGATTAAAAAAATATTTTTTCCTTTTTTTCTTTTTTTGTCAGCGAGGAGCACTCCTCTCATCAACAGGAGGAATTTATGTTCACTTGCTTTAAGTCTGGGTAGGGTTTGTGCAGCTAATAGAATACACAGAAGTGATAATGTCACAGTTTCTGAGCCTAAGCCTTAAGATCCTTACAGTTTCAACTTCCTTGTGAAATATTAGCTTCTGGAATCCATTTGCCATGCCATGAGGAAGCCCAAGCAGTCCTATGGCGAGGCTCATGCAGAGAAGCTCATGTGTAGAGGACCCACTGCACACCCATCCAACAGCCTCAGCTGACTTGCAGCTAAGCTAGGGACTTGCTAGCTGTGTAAATGAACCATCATGGAAGTAGATTTTGCCCTGGTCAAGTTATCTCAGCTGATGCTGGGGTGAACAAAACATGCCTTTCCAACAAAGACCAGCCCAAATATTGCAAACTCCTGAGCAAAATAAATGATTATTTTGTTTTAAGTCACTGAGTTTTGAGTGGTTTGTTATGCAATAATAGAAGACTGGAATATAGTCTTGAAACTATTCACAGTATCAATGAAGAAGGATCCTTAAATAAAATATTTATATTGAAGCTTTAAAGTTACATGACGTTAAAACAAAGTTTTTGTGTATATTATTTTAATGGTTGGAATGGTTCTTTCATTCAACACATAGACACTACACATAGAGTTACAACTTCAATGTCTGGACTAACATTGGAAAGTTGGAACTCTGGGTAAATATAAGAAGCATAGGAAATTAACACAATAAATTCAAACAGGTACTACACTGACAGATACAATATTTTCAAATATGCTAGCCATGCACTTTTCTCTGACACTATTCTAATGTCACATGGGCCAGTTTTCATCATCTATTTGCTAGTAGGAACCCCCTCAGCAAAATTTTACGGTCACAGATTGGACCAAATGACAAAGGAATTAAATAAAACTTTACCTTACTTAATCACTATTTCCACTCATATAACACTTATTGTTTCTTGCTACTAAAATAAAACTAATGTACATTTGTGGTACAAGACTGTGGCCATGGTTGACAAATAGGAAACTATTACAATGATTCTGTTAAAAGCAGTAATGGAAATTCTATTATCAATGTAAACATATTGTGTATTTAAACTGAGGTCTTGGGAGATAGTGAGGAAGCAGTACCTGTAGGGGTTACTACATCATGGCAGCCCTGTTGTCCTTCATCATTTATTGCCTTAGGTGTGGGCAGGTGAACCAAGTCAAGCCAAAGAGACATGGGAGAGGCTAGCGGGGGCTATTTGGAAATGATTTCCTCCCTTGTAATAGAGAGATGCCTTAAGGAGAATACCTCCTTTCTTACTTCTTTTGCAACTTTTGTGTGACTGCACAATACTGAAGAAGAATCTCTAACCATTGTGCAATCACATAATTGGCAGATGGGAAATATGGGAAGAACCTGTGCCTTTTATGATATTGAAACTCTTCCCCTAGTTTTTTTTTTTTTTCAACATTTATTTATTTTTGCGACAGAGAGAGACAGAGCATGAACGGGGGAGGGGCAGAGAGAGAGGGAGATACAGAATCGGAAACAGGCTCCAGGCTCTGAGCCATCAGCCCCGAGCCCGACGCGGGGCTTGAACCCACGGACTGCGAGATCGTGACCTGGCTGAAGTCGGACGCCTAACCGACTGCGCCACCCAGGCGCCCCTCTTCCCCTAGTTTTGAACTGCCAACCTCCAGACTTTATTTTATGATTTTTTAATGTTTATTTGTTTAGAGAGGGGGAGAGAGAGTGTGATGGGGGAGGGACAGAGAGAGAGGGAGAGAGAGAATCCCAAGCAGGCTCTGCACTATGAGCACAGAGCCTGACCTGGGTCTCCGTCCCAGGAACCGTGAGACCATGACCTGAGCTGAAGCCAAGAGTGGGATGCTTAACTTACTGAGCCACCCAGATACCCCCAGGCTTTACTACTGTTTAATAGTAGTACTGTTTAACTCCATATAGCCTACTTTAAGTTTACTTCTTTTGATTACAATGGGCAGTGACACGTAGGCCATAAAATCACGACCATATAATTCTAGACACTTGTAGCTTTCAACATTAGGGAGGAATAGTTACCTAATAAGCAAGTTTTCAGTCTCAAAACTGCAAGTAGTATGAAGCAATGAGATACAGGGTTTGATGAAAGGTGGGTAATTGGATGTTAGTAAGGCTGAGGATAGCTGGAGAACCAGATCAAGGCACATAGACTCACAATGATGGAGGAAATGTCCATAGCAGAAGCTTTTGGGGGTTGGTTGGGATGGATAAAGCAAAAAGTTGGGGCACCAAAACTTAGGTCTTGAGGAGAAAGAAAAGAATTGAAGGTCGATTCTATTTTTACAGTTTTCCTTAGGACCAGCCACAATAGAGAGAAATAGGAAAGAATGCAATTTGTATGGATCATGTTTCTCTTTTATGTTATTCAAAGAGCCTGTGTTTGGAGCTTAATAATTTGCAACTTTCTACCTGTATAAATTTGGATAAATTACTTCCCTCTCTCCCTGAGTTTGTTTCCTCATTTGTAAAATGGGGATAATAATACTTCCTTCACAGGACTTTGAGAAGATTACATGAAATGTGTGTGTGTGTGTGTGTGTGTGTGTGTGTGTGTGTGTGTATACACATACATATGTAAAATTACTTAGCAAAGTGCTCTGGACATAATGCCTCCCCCATTTCCCCTCCAGAAGTGTTAGATTTATTTAATCAATGCTACTTTATTGCTTATCAGCTGTTCTGCTTTAGGCAGTAGTCATATATAGGTGAACAAGATAAAGCCTACATCTAGGGGATGAATATAAAAAGTTTTAATTAGAAATGACTGACTAGTGTTTAAAAAGATACTGAAAACAGATTCTTGATGTTTGGAAACTTATGTATAACATGAAATAAAGAAACATATAAAAGTTTGGTAAATATTTATAAAGGAAAATACGTACTGAATTTTATTTTATTACTTGTTTGTTTGTTTAGAGTGTGAGCAGGGGACAGGGGCAGAGGGAGAGAGAGAGAATCCCAAGCAGGCTCCACCCTTGGAGTGGAGCCCAATGTGGGGCTTGAACCCACAACCCTAGCATCATTACTGGAGCCTATATCAAGAGTAGGATGCTCAACTGACTGAGCCACCCAGGTCCCCAGAGAGAAAGTGGGAGAGGAGGAGGGGGCAGAGGGAGAGAGAGAATCTCAAGCACACTCCACACTAAATTTTAATACACAATAGATTTGTTTTGTTTTATTTGGAATTTCCTTTTAAAACACTTGTATTTCTGAATTGTAGTGGACATGAGAATATGATTTCCTGGAGGACTTTGTACAGAGGGAAAGGGAAAGTTGAGTAGTTCACATAAATGAAACTAAAACATAGAGGATGTGAGTAGCTGAGTAGTTCACATAAATGAAACTAAAACATAAGGGATTTAGATCCAAACAAGGTTAGGAAAAATAGCACAGAGTGAAGTCTGTAGGTATAATGAGGCAGGAAAAAGAAGTATTGGTTGACAGTTGATCATGAAAGAATGAGATACAAATAGTCTCTTTAAATTATGCAAATACTAAACAAACAAACAACAACACTAACAAAACATAGCTGGAGGCTAACTAGAAAGAAATAGCCAGGGTAAAAACTGAAGAAGAATGAATAGTATGTAATACAAAATACTTTTCATGCATTTTAGGAGCCCATAAAGGAAGACAGATCAAATGTGTGCTGGGCATACTTATATCTTACCAGAATATCATTTACTGAAAGTTAACAAAAAGCTGCAGAAACGACAAAAGGGCATAGTCTAGCAGTAACAATTAGTTGCATTGAGAAAAATGGGAACAATTTTCTATTCAGACTATAATCCCTTCCAAGAGATTATGTGTATAAATGCCTGTATACATGTCTTAGGAAAAAAAAATCTATAAAATGCTTTTAATCTAAGGCCATATCTAAAATATTTGGGTATTATAGAGTGGTTAAGAGGAATTATTTTTGTTTTCATTCCTGTCACAGACCCACATGTTTTCTTTGTAAATCAATTTTTGAACCAGAGCAGATCAGAAAGTCTGCAGTTGTTTAGAGCTTTTAAAACATCTGGAAAGTTATTCTGGTAAGTAGAGTCAAATCCATGAGCAAAACACATGTTTTCCACTGCAGTGGGAAAACACAACTTTCTTGCATGTATTGCATATTGTCCAACTCCATTTCAGAAATAAGATTCTATCTCTTTCCTAAACTCTGCCAATAAAAGCATAGCCAAGGCCACTTACGTGTTTGCAAGTCAGTATTTTATAATAATCTTTTTATCTTATGTTTTATAAAGCAAGAGAAATGTTATAAAAATCTAAGTTGCCTTTCTAAGCCCATAGTTAAAAAGTTGAATTGGATTAAAACCAATTGGCAGAACCTTTAGGAGCTAAAAGTGGGGAGGGACAGTAGGTCACTAGGGAATAGCGGCAGGAGAGTGTGCTGGCCTTTTCCCCCAGAGAAAGCAAAGAGAAGCTTCCTCCCAATGACCATTAGGAAGGAGTATTGAAGCTCTAAGAGGTGGGTCTTGTCAAAAAGTCAGGAACTGTTGTGTCCCAGGAATATAGGAAATGGATCCATGCAAAAACTACGTAGGGGAAATTTTTCCTTTCACAGATGAATCTCCCATTCAGATGAATTCTCACTATTGGATGGCGTAAATCACATATTCTAAGTTTTTTATTTTTTAACCTTTTAAACATGGACATAAAATTTTAATAGACAAAAAGCATCTGCATTGTATTTGCCACTTAATTGTTTTAACCTAAAAAGGCCCATATTCCTAGCCAGTGTAACATTTTCCTGGTTCAACAACCTGGTTTCTGCTTCTCTTTTTTTTTTTTTTTAAATAAGAAGAATCAGAAATAAGGAAAAATAGAATGAAGGAACTACTTATTTTATCAAATAATGTAAAAATAATTTTTACCAAGAGTAAAATGGTGCCTGATGAAGCCGATTAAATTGGTTTAGAATCATCCACTGGAAAATGTTGCTTACTGTAGAAAAAAGGACTTGGGTTGCCCCAGATCATTGCTGACTATTCTAAAATCTTTTGTAGTTACAAAGGCACATTGTGTAAAGATAAAGAGTGCGAATCATTATTTGGATTCAGAGCTGCAAAGATTTCTGCTATATCTAGGGAAGTATTGCCTGCTGTCACAATATGTTTTAGGTCTCTTTATAATGAGGTGCTATCACGGAACAGGCTTATAGTACTGACGGAGATTCTTTGTATGAGCTCTGTTCATCTTCGCTAGGTGCGTTTGCCTGCCAAAATAACTACTGTTGTGAACGATGGGATTTGGATTCACGTGTGTCAGGGAAAACGTGAATAGAGTCAATTATTGATACTAGACAGACAGTTCTTATCTTCAACGTCTTATTAACATTACAACCTGATTCACTTATGATATCATTGCCGTTTCTGTTTATCCTCCGTCCTGTCTGAAGCTAGCTCATCAGGAACGCCTTTGAACCTGAAACACTTTAATTATCACCTTGCTCCAGGGAATTATGAGCTAGAACGATATCATGTTTTAGAGAGGAAAATAAAGGTCTCTCTATGAAGATTATTTGCATTTGTCTAGGAGATAATGCTATTCATCCATTGTATGGAGGGCTGCCCAGAATAGAGATGAGGAAGGAGCAAAGATTTGCTAAGTGGACAGCTTTCTAATTCCTTTTGAGCCGTGTTTTCCAAGTATAGCTTTACTTTGTATGAAGTGTTGTGATTTTCCAAAAGTGGGTATATCCCAATTTTGGTAAGTGTGAAAACACATCAGAGAGCCAGAAAAGAAGTGAGTTCTATATATTTTACAGCCAGTCTCTCCCCCATCTTATAGTCCTAGTGGTGGATAATTGAAAACGGACATTGTGTGAATAGGAAAAAGAGCAACTGGATATAGAAAGCTTGTGCCAAGGTAAGAAAAAGATAGGAATATGTGTAATTGAAGGATGTGTGCCGAGAAAGGGCTTTGTGCAAATGAACATAGAAACCAAATGAAGTGCTTTTGGAATCGATTTGGAATTGGTATGTGTCCATTGCAGTTGCTCGTAGAAGGAAAAGTTTAGCCTAAGAGGGGCACCTGGGTGGCTCAGTCAGTTAAGCGGCAGACTTCGGCTCAGGTCATGATCTCACAGTTTGAGAGTTCCAGCCTCACATTGGGATCCGCACTGACCAAGGGGAGCCTGTTTGGGATTCTCCTCCCACTCTCCGCCCCTCCCCCACTTGCGTGTGCTTTCTCTCTCTCTTTCTCTCAAAATAAATAAATAATATTTTCGAAAAAAGTTTAGCAGAAGCAAAAGATAGAAGGGCTCAAAGCTGAGGTGTTTCAAGGGATTTAGTAGAGAGAGAATGGCAGGAAACAACACTAATGATTACATTAGATAGGGCATAGGACATATGGTGAAAGAAACAATAGGGCTTTTCTATAACTTCCTGTGCTTTAATTTTTTTCCTGTGGAAGGAAGGGCAGAGCACAAATGAAAGGCAATGAGGAAAATAACATGAACCCAGAATACTATGACTCCTTTTTTCCTAAGCTTAGAAAAAGAAAACAAAAACTTGTCAGAAGACAGCAAAAACTTCAGGTCTGTCATAAGGACAAAAAGTGTCACAGACCAGGATGGAAAAATATGAAAAGCTCATGAATTATAAGGAAACTAGAAAACACAGGCACTTATTTCTATTTAAATTCATCTTTCAAAGTGTATGAAATTATTTTCCAACTAATTTTATGGAGTGAAATGGTCCATCTGGCTGCACCGAGAGAGAATTTCCAAGTTGTGGAATAGTAGAATCAGAGCTGGAAGTAACGTGCATATCTTTTCATCCAACCCCCTCATTTTGGTTCTAGCAATTCTAGAGTGCGATGTAAACAGAATCTATCAAGACCACATGCTCTACACTTGCTCATTAAACACAAAACAGCTTCTCCCACTCCTGTGTTCCCTTCCAGCTATTACTCTACCCCTCTTCCTAGCTAAGCTTCTTGCAAACAGCAGTCTGTCTACATTTGCTGTCTCGACTTTCTCACCTTCCTTTCACCTCCCCAGGCCACAGAGCTGCCTCTCCGCTGAAACTGCCCTCACAAAGGGCGCTCATGAAGCACACTCATCCATCTGTGCAAACGTGGGCCGTGGAGTACCATGGCTGGACTCTGCATCTTGCCTTTGTCGTTTGCTTCCTGTGGAAACCTGGGCTGCAAGTTCACCTCTCTCTGCCTCATTTTCTCATCTATAGAGTGGGAAGAAGAATAATAATCTCAAAAGTGTTGTAAGAACTGAATGTATCAAGCCATGCAAACTGCTAAAAATGGTCTCTGGCGTGCTATAATCCCTTAATAAAATAAATTTGAGTTCTTAGCTTATCATTACCTTTCTTCATACCTTTGGAGTATTTCTGTTAACCAGTCTCTCTAAGCATCCTTGCATCCCTCACTCTTTCCTTACTTCCCATGGGTTCATCTTCTAATTGTCTTCTTTCACCCTATTACCTGTTTCTCTGTGTTCAGTGGAGACTTCTTTGCCTCTCTCTACCTCTTGACATCTTAAATTATCCTTAAATTTTGTCTTCTTACACTACTACATTTTTCTGAAGGTGAAGACATCCATGCTATTCCAAACCTGTCTTCTGTCTTGACTTCACTCATAGCTCTATGCTTTTAACTACATGTTAATTGTCTTCACCTATAACAAAGAGACTTCAATCCCAAGATGTCCAGCATGGAATGGATTATCTCCCTGGTACAGCCTCCTTTCACCAAACCTGGTTTTACCTTATACTCAATGGCACCACCCATCTGGACAGCCATATCAGAATCCTCTTCCTTCATTGACTTCTTCCATATTCAATCATATGACAATTCTATTTGTGTCTCAAATGTGGTCTCTCTTCTCTATTCCCACTGTTTTAGCTCAAGCCATCATTATGTTTCTCTCTACAGAAGACCAGCCTTCTAAGTTGGCTCCATTTCCTACCTTCTATTCCACCAACCAATGCTCACATGTTTTCTAAGACAAAAATCTATTATTAAGTCAATCACATATTCACTCACTCATTTACTCACTTGCTCACTTAATAACGTTTAATGAAAACCCACTGTGGGCCAAGTACAGATCATTGTACCCTGTAACACATGCATGCATATGCACACACACAGGCACATTCTGTTTCTCTCTTAATCCCCCCCCCCCCCCCACAAATTGCCTCACATTGCCCTTTTTTCATAGCACTTATCACAGTCTGAAATCATCTTGTTCAATTCTTTATTGTCTGTGTCCCTTATGTAAATTCTGTGAGAGGAGGGATTTTATTTATTTATTTATTTATTTATTTATTTATTTATTTATTTATTTTTGAGAAAGGGAATGTGCATGTGGCTCCATACCCAGCATGGAGCCCAATGCAGGGCTTGATCCCGCGAACCATGAGATCATGACCTGAGCCAAAATCAAGAGTTGAACACTTAACTGAGCCACCCAGAAGCCTAGAACAGGGATTTTTATTTGCAGTATTTATTTACTGTTTCCCCAGTGCTGAGCATAACTGAATGAATTAACGATGAATAATTTGATCTGAGTTATGAAGAGCATGTAGCAGTTTGTCAAGGGAACTAGGAATGGGGGGATGGGCTGGGGGGAATGGATACAGAATGTACATAGGCATAAGGATAGTATAAAGGAGCCAAGGCATTTTGAAGGAATTTAGAGGGAAATAAATCCACACAGTGGGTTTCCATAACATGTTATTAAGTAAAAATAAGTGATCAAGTGAGTAAATGAATGAGTGAATGCATGATTGAATTAATGATGGGTTTTTGTCTTAGAAAATACATGAACATTGGTTGGTGGAATAGAAGATAGGAAGTAGAGACAAGTTAGAAGGTTTCAAATAGGCTAATTGGTCAGAGAAATCTTTAAAAATAATTTTTTTAATGTTTATTTTTGACAGAGAGAGAGAGAGAGAGAGAGACAGAGCATGAATGGGGAGTGGGCAGAAAGAGGGAGACACGGAATCTGAAGCAAGTTCCAGGCTCTGAGCTGTCAGCACAGAGCCTGACACGGGGCTCAGACTCACGGACCTGAGATCATGACCTGAGCTGAAGTCAGACACTTAACCGACTGACTGAGCCACCCAGGCGCCCTGGTCAGAGAAATCTTTTCTGATGAGGTACATTTGAACTGAGACCTCAGTGATGTGAAATAGTGAGCTATGTATCTATCTGGAAAGAGAGCATTCCAAGAGACAGGAATGGCAAGTGCTAAGGCACTGTGGTGGTGGAGGTGTGCTAGAGTGCTCGAGGAACAGCGAGGAAGTTGGAAGGTAGTCAGTGAGAAACAATAGAAGTCTCTAGGATGCCCGCTGGATTTTGCATAGCGGAGGTGGTTATCCATTTCTCTGTGCTGACAGTGCTTGATATTACATTATGCTGTTACAAAATGACATATGGTTGTCACTGTTTGTGTGTGTCTGTTTAATTGCTAATACTGCAAGCCCTCCAGGGTGGGGACCATTTTGTACTCCTTGTTATATCCCCAGGGCCTATCCCTATGCTTGGCAGGTGCTTGAACCTTTGCTGAAAGGATGAGTCAGAGGCCCTTAAGATGCATTCTCATGCTTGAGTCACCTGACTAGGTTTGTGGGTTCTCACTGTTTTCCACACTTTTCTTTTCATCACCTCATTCTCCTAGCATCTGGTATTAATCTTTCACCAGCTTTGGCCACATTTCTCCTGGCACCTTGCATCATGGACATTCCCACATTGATTTCCACTCATGACCCTCCAGCTCCTCCCCAGGGTTCCTATGTATTGCAGTGATAAGTGTGGCCAAAGGGCTCTGCGTTTTAGAGCCTGGGAAGGCTGACCAGGCACTAAAAAATGAGGATAAATGTATAGGGTGGGGTCAGAAAATGGAAGAAATTGCAAGTTGAGCAAAGACAGATGACTGTGATTATTTAGAAATGTCACCCTCAGGGGAGCCTGGGTGGCTCAGTCAGTCAAGCATCCGACTCTCGGCTTTGGCTCAGGTCATGATCTCACAGTTCAGGAGTTCTAGCCCCACGTCGTGTTCTGTGCTGACAGTGTAGACCCTGCTTGGGATTCTCTCTCTCCCTGTCTCTCTGCCCCTCCTCCTTTTGTGCTCTCTCTGTCTCTCTCTGTCTGTCTCTCTCTCTCTCAAAAAATAAAAAATAAAAAATAAATGTCACCCTGAAATTGTTCTTTAAGCTTTTATAAATACTATTTTATTGTCATAACCTATTTTCATTTTTAAAATGAATAAATTTTAAAGCTTAACTTACTTTGATATGACCAAAAAGACATATATTTGAATAATAGGGTTTCATAAGATGTCAATCCCTGTAAGTAGGTGACATCTATAAAATGAAACATTTTTGTTAAAGCACAAGAAGTTGGAGTTAATTTTTAAAGGATAACAATCTAAAATATTGTGCATACAAGTAATAATCACTAGGAAGCCAAAAAAGCCTCTAAATTGTTGAAATAGGTGTCGTTAAGAACATGAGCAAAATTTACACCACTTATCATAACATAACTTTTGAGCTCCTTATGTAAAACTTACTGTGATTTCATACACGATTATAATAATTTGGTTGCCCATTGTTTTAAATCACAGAAGATTAAAAGTAACAAATTATCAGGGCAGAAGACAGTAGAGGCCATCACAGCCACAACATGGATGGAGGGATTCCCAATTGCACAGTAAGGGCAGAAAGACTTAAAGAATTGGATAGACATCAAGTACTCAAAATGAGAGTTATTGAGGTGAACAAAAACAGTGGCTTTGTGGTACCACCATTCTGGTGCATAAGACTTTATCTGCAATGTTGAGTTGAAAGGCTTCTTAAAAAATTATTTCTTTGTTTTTCAAATTTCATCTGCTGACAAAGCCTTACTTGACTTACCCTTGTTTGGCAGCAAATCTGATCTGAAGTGATACAAGGTTACTTATGAACTTAGTTCTAATTTGTGTGAATATGTTTTGCTGCAGAAAAAAATGTGTTAATTACAGACCCTGCTGGGGGTGTTATGAATATATGGCATAAGCACCAGGCAAGATCCGGTGCAGATTACCTGTATGAAGAGTACCTTCATTAGATTTCCATGCCTAGTTGCAAGAGCTTTGCATAAGGGGTTACACACCCCCTTTACTACCTGCGTAGTAGAGTCATGAATGCTCACAATGATACCTACGAGTAATAAGATCAGAAATGCTCTGCTTAACATGGTAAGACAGTGTGAGAAATGCTTCGAAAGCTTTGCATTCAAAAAAGTGTCTATTAAAGGAAAGGAAAGTTGTAGCGTATTTGGAAAGTCAATAAGCGTTTATAGCACATGTTAGATGTTTTCCTCTCTTTTTCTCCGTGTGTATGTGCGTAGTTCCAAGTCCTTTGTGATGAAATTAGATGTGGAATCTGGGGGATATATTTGCTCTTGACTTGCTGAAACTTGGATTTATATGCTGTTATCAGGGAAATTATTTGTAAGGTTGTTGGAATTTTCTTGAGCACCAGGGATATTTGAGTGAGAAAGCTGTTCAGAGATCCTAATTTGCTTTTCAAAACCTTCCAAATTTGTAAGAAGAGTTTTCTTTTGTTTTGCTTTATTTCTACCCCTCCCTCGGGATTCTGCTACCAATGAAGAAAAAAATTTGGGTGCCAACTTAAGGAAACAGAGTCTGTGTTTGCAATGCCAATGAGCATAGCCAAAGGGAATTGTTAAATAGCCTGAGGGCTATTATAGCTCAGTAACTTAAAGACATAAAAACACAATTTTAGGCACTAGGGACAAAAATTTTAAAAATCTAGCTGAGTTCTAGAAGGAATAAAGCATTCAGAAACACCCAAAATTCACAATAGATAATAAAATATTACTATGTTATTTTCTCTGCCACAGAATAATGTAGGTACATAGTTAAAAATTCAAATATTATAGAATGATATTAACTGAAAGAGTGGAAGTAACTCCTAACTATACAGTCATCTCTCTCCCCATAAAAATACTGTTAAAATGTTGGCTTAATATGTTTTCACTCTTATGTAGATCCTGAGAAACTTAACAGAAGACCATGGGGGAGGGGAAGGAAAAAAAAAGTTAGAGAGGGAGGGAGCCAAACCATAAGAGACTCTTAAAAACTGAGAACAAACTGAGGGTTGATGGGGGGTGGGAGGGAGGGGAGGGTGGGTGATGGGTATTGAGGAGGGCACCTGTTGGGGTGAGCACTGGGTGTTGTATGGAAACCAATTTGACAATAAATTTCATATTAAAAAATGCTGGCTTATATTTCTCTCTTATATTCTTTTTTTAATACAAATTAATTCATACTAGATAGTGCATTGCAACTTGCCTTCCTTCCCCTCCCTCCACCTTAACAACTATATATCTTGATGTCCACCAAAGTTAGTAGTTAATTACCACCTCACCCCTTTCAACCATAAGAGAGAATTCCATTTAATGGCGATACTGCCATTTAAAATTGGTGATTACTTTTTCCCACCGTTGTTTTACCTTTTTTTTTCTTTTGAATCTCATCTACTTAGACACACGTAGAAAAACAAAAAGCCTAGTGTTGACTAGAAAAAGTTGCAAATAGTGAAATAAGTGCTGTTCTTGAATGGCCAATTTCCAGTTCCGTGGAATAAGCAGAAAATGATCTCAAAAAGATGAAACAAATGGTGTCTGTTTTGCATTTTAAAGAATATTCAGGAAAAAAATAAAGAAAATAAAAATAAGGAATATTCAGTTGTTACTAGTAAATTGATAAATATCTCTCAGATTCAAAAATAAAATTTTCCTCAATTGTACAGAAGCACTAGAATTTCTGGGGGAAATGAATCTTACGGTAAAAATGAACTTCGCATTTAAATCAGGAACAGAGTAGCTGTGGTCCTGCTCAGAAAGGAGTGTTTTATCTCCAGAGCTCATCAGTCATTGAAAGGTCAGGGATAATAAGCAACGAGGCATTCTGCCGACCTGTGTCAAGGTAAAGAAAAGAACAGTAACTGGATCACTTGCGCTACAAATCAGACAATTGCCTTGTCCTTCTTATGTTATTTTGCCTCACCTCTTCCAGACTGTCCCTCGCCATAGCTGACTCCCTGCATTAATGTCCTCCCTGCTGTATGCAATTCAACAATCTTTTCCTCCTGCAGAAGCAGGGACACTGTAAGGGGACTCACTTTACAATACTATTGCAATTTATCCACATTAGCCTTGTTCTAGCTCCCTTCCTGCCCTCAGAGGAAACCACTGTCTTGAATTTTGTGAATAACATTCCTTTGTTTACATACTAGTTTTCTCTTTTTAATGTTTATTTATTTATTCTGAGAGACTGGGGGGGGTGCAGAGAAAGGGGGAGAGAGAGAATCCCAAGCAGGCTGTACACTGTCAGTGAAGAGCCCAAGATGGGGCTAGAACCCTCAAACCATGAGATCATGACCTGAGCTGAAATCAAGAGTCGGATGCTTAACCAAGTGAGCCACCCGGGCGCCCCACACATCAGTTTTAAACAGATGTATATGTGTTCCTAGATAACATATCACTTAGTTTTGCTTGTTTCTGAGCTTTGTGAAAGGGCAACTTATATGCGGTCTTCTGTGAACTTCACTCAGTGTTATGTTTCTAAGAGTTACCTCTGCTACTGAACACAGCAATTGTTACCTCATGTACACCATGAATATTTCATGATCTGGGTATATCAAAATTTAGTTCTCTTTTATTCAATTGTAAGTACTTTAAAATTCTCATTCATGATTTCTTCTTTGATCCATGAGTTATTTGGAGCCTATTTTTATTTTATTTTTTTGAAGTCTATTTTTAAATCCCATTTATTGAAGTCAATCTTTAGAAATTGAAACGCACTGTTATTTAAATTTAAATTTTTTTCAATATATGAAATTTATTGTCAAATTGGTTCCCATACAACACCCAGTGCTCATCCCAAAAGGTGCCCTCCTCAATACATATCACCCACCTAAATTTAAATCTTTAAAAAATTAGTCTACTGATTCCTAAAATCTATCGGGAGATTTTAGTAGAGATTACAAGGTCTAAGTCAGTGATGAACGAACCCAGCCTGCCACTTGTTTGTCTACACTCGTGAACTACGAATGGCTGGCACATTTTAAATGGTTGAAAAACACAAAAGAAGGATAATGTTTTGAGGTATGTGAAAATTATGTAAAGTTCAAATTCAGTGGGCCTAAATAAGTTTTATGGGAAAATGGCCATGGCCATTAGCTTAATTACTATCCTTGCTCCTGCAGGAAAAGATAGTTGAATTGCATAAGTGTATTTTCTATGGCAACTTTCATGCTACAGTAGCAGAGTTGAGTAGCTGCAACAGAGACCTGCAAAGCAAACATTCTTACTGTTTGGCCCTTTACAGGAAATGTTTCTCAACTCTTGGACTAGATAATACAATTCTTTGAAACGTATTAAATAAGCTAGCTAATGTATGTAAATACTTCTTACGGGTTTAATGAGAATGTGCATTCTCTAAGTATTGTATGCCCACGCTGTCATCTCTATATGTTGTACATCAGTGTCAGTGTATATGCGTGGAATTCTGAATAATTTATCAATAGGTGAAAGGGTGTTGAAATATCTCCCCATAATGGTGGATTTATCAATTTCTCCTTGTAGATTTTATCATTAAGTGGTGACCCTATCTCCAATAATATATATATTTTTATCTTGAGTCCATTGTGTGTGATATCCATACAGATACACCAGTCTTCTTTTCATGATTATATATCTGATATGTTGTATGTTTTTAGTTCCTGGAGCTTCAAAACAGTAACAATAGTAACATCAAAGATCACTCATTACAGATCACCATGTCAAATATAATAATAACGAAAAAAAATTAAATATAGGAAGAATTACCAAAATGGCACACAGAGACATGAAGTGAACAAATGCTCTTGGGAAAAAAAGGGTGCTGATAGACTTGCTGGATGCAGGCCTACCACAAACCTTCAATTTGTAAAAAATCCACCCAGTGTCTTTGAAGCACACACACAAAAAAACAGTGCAATAAAACAAGCGATGCCTGTATACCTTCTCTAATTTATCCACAGATATGGTTCGCATTATTTGGTTTTAAGACTGCCTGCAAAGCTACACATAGCAGTCCCTACATGACATTCAGACATTAGATTGGGGGACTGGGATGGAGAGGGGGTATTTGAAGAATATATTTGTTTCCTTGGTAGTTTAGATACAGCTCTTAGTCTTCAGATTGTATACGTTCAGCACTATAATTCCTTCCCATTTTCTGCATCTGGCTTTTACACCCAGCTATAGACTTAATATGGTCCTCAAGTTTTGCAACTACACCCTACATCTGAACGACCCCATTCACTCCATATATCTGCCCTCATTCTGTCCTGCATCATTTTCATCCCACATACCAACATGAACAAATGAGATTTTCAGAAAGGAGAAACTTGTACATAGTTAGCACTATAAACAGGAAAGTTCGACCAATTCTCAGAAAAGTATAAAAAAGATTATTAACAGTGGCTCCAAGCACTTAGAAAAGGTGATGGAGATCGTTGATGCCAGAATGGGTTAGTTTGAAAACAGATCCAGTTTAACTAGATTTGCTTCTTTTTCCCCTTTTATTTCTTTAATAAATACTTGGACCGGTATATTTGGGGATGCTAGAGACAGTGAATTTTCATTTCAGTAAAGCATTTAGAAAACTTTTCATAAAATCCTTGCTGGTTATAGTATGATTGCATGAAATAAAATGTATGATCTTGAAAAGTGTTGGTTCATTTATTATTATTGTCTTGGAGATTATTCTTGGTGGTGGGCTACAAGGCTCTTTTCTCAGCCTCTTTTATATAACTTTTATTAGACTTAATAAACTGGAATTTATTAATTTTTTTATAAACTTTATAAACTTAATTAACTGGACACAAAGAAGCCATGTTCATTAACTTTACAGATACTATAAGTTAAAAGTGATCACTAATAAGATTTTCAAATCTGAAATTATGTCTTAAAACAAACAAGATGGAGTTTAATATGGATTAAAGGCAAAAATTGGGTTTAAGCATATACAATTATAGAAGTATAGACTATGTAATATGGTAAGTATGGTTTAATTTAGTCCATATAAAATAGACTTGGATGTTTTATTCAACGCTAGGTAAAATACATTTGCTAAAAGAAAAACCTTACTCAAGTTTGGGATATCTTATTGACAGGGTAGGTATGCTTGGGTCAAAGGAACTGCTGATCAGTTTGTGACAAAGTTCTTGGCTCACAGTATTTGAATGTTGTGTTCTCTCTCTCTTTTTAAAGTTTATTTGTTTATTTTGAGAGAGAGAGAGAGAGACAGACAGAGACAGAGAGAGAGAGAGCGCGTGCAAGTGAGCAGGGGAGGAGCAGAGAGAAAGGGAGAGAGAGAATCCCAAGCAGGCTCTGTGCTGTCAGCTCAGAGCCTGATGCCAGGTGGGGCTGAAATCACTAACGGTGAGATCATGACCTGATCCCAAACCAAGAGTCCTACACGTAACCAACTGAGCCATACAGGCACCCCTGTTGTGTTGTCTTGAGTGCACATTTGAAAAGGAAAAGTCAAAGGATATTCAAAGCAGGGTAAAGAGTGTGGTTATGAGAGTTCACCATTCCACTTGACAAATAATGAAAGGATCTACAAATTTTGAGGAATGGAAAAATATTAGATATTCTGACAGCTACTTAGAGGTTTGCTTCAAATATTTCAAGACTTGCAATGTCTATAAAGAATGAGATTAGTTAATTCCTAGGGGTCAGAATGAGCATCTGTGGTGTAAGTTAAGGGAAGTTGAATTGATGTTCAGAATCAAACGTTAAAGACCTGTCTGTTAAGCAGATCTGGATTTTCATTCTAGCATCAAAACTGGCTTTGGCAAAAGAAATTATACTTTTGAGCTTTATTTTCCTATTGAATGGGGATAGTAAGGCCTATCTCGTTTTAAGGATTAGAAATAATACATAAAAATTGCTTAGTTCCTGGCATATGTAAAAACTCAATAATCATGATTATACATAATATTGATAAAAATAAAGATTCAAAACATTGTGAAACTTTAAGTGGATGATGGTATGGTGGAAATATGAAGAGAGGATTTTCATTTAGGATAGGGGACTGGACTTAAGATACATTTGAACTTTCAGCATAATGGTTTTGATTACCACCTTGGTGTGAAACGTTGCTTTCCCCTGACTGCGCTGTCTTTTCCCTTGCTCCACAAAGCAAGCAGGTTCTCTTTTATCCAATCCTCGTTGATTTCTGAGAGTCAATTGCCTTTAAAGAAGTTAGAACAGGAAGGGGGCGTAGCTATGACAAATGAGTGTTTCAAGAGTAAGGAAAAATAAACTAGAAGACTAAAGGGCTTCTCATTGAGTGGCTCCGTGAGCTGCTCATGGAGGAGGCACCAGTCACGAGGGTTGGTTAAGTTACAAGAGGCATTCAGGAAAGTCTCCACCACTTCAAACCACATCAGGCTCTTGGCAAGAGCTACGTTAAGAATGGGATCCAAGGCAGGCTAGCGAAGCGAGTCTGGGCTTGCTGGCTGGAGCTAAGGACCAAATGAAGGCCCTTGGGTGCCACCACTTGATGGCACGAATTGAGACAAAACAAGAGGAGAGCGACAAAAGGGGGAAAATGGGTGGGAGGGCCGCAAGAAGGAAGACAAAGGTTCGCGGGGCTTTGGGCGCGGCGGGTTTACTGCCCGTAGGATAGTGGCCAGCAGTTGTGCACCAGGACCCGGGGCGATGTAGATGGGAGCTCCCATGGCCGGGGGCATCAACCCTTGCCGGGAGGGGAACCTCTCCACACGCTCGGTTCCCCTTCCCGCGTCTCCCAGCTGCTAGTCAGTCCTGCTAGGGCACTTCTCGAAACCTGTCTGCAGCTGGGAACCCTGGTCCGACGTTGATGGCCTAGATAACTTAGCGCGGCCTCGCGCCTTCTTTTCTTCCGCCCCTCTCCCGCCCACCCGACCCCATCGCCCCCACCGCCCAGTTCACCTCCAGCGCCGGGGTAGACCAGATACTCCGCGGCTCGGCTGCCGGCAAGACCCGGAGAGTGGAGTTCGCTCCGGCAGCGCGAGGCGCGCACTCGCAAGCGCGCTCTCGCTCACTCCTCGCAGGGGTACTGGGCATGCGCGGCGCGCGTCTGGCTTTGGCGGCGAGCGGGTGAGCGGGCGGGCAGCTCCAGACTTCACAGGCGGCGGCGGGCGCGGCGGTCTTGCCCAGCGCGAGGCGGGCGCTGTGCTCGCCCGGGAGATCGTTCCTCTTCTGCCGGGCGCAGACGGCGGCTTGGCGGCTCGCGGAGGATTGGAAGGGCGTGGTCCAGGACGGGGGCTTTCTCCTGGCCGCCTCCTGCCTCGTCCGGGCTCCAAGCGTCTCCGGGGAAAGCCACGGCCCCGAGGGCGGATCCGAGGTAAGAGACCCTCGGGCGAAAGGCGCCGGCCGGGGGTCGAGTGTTTTGGACTCAGCCTCGATTTTAAAAACCCGCCTTTGTGTGCTTGCATGGAGCGGTGCCAGGCGCCGCGTCCGCTTTCATTCACTTTGACTGCTTTCAACTGGTGTTGGGAGCCAGGTGTGCCAGGGCGCTGCTACCGGAGCGCGTCCGTGCGCCCGGTCGTGGTGCGCCCGGTTTTGGTGCGCCGCGGAGCCCGTGCCGACCTTCGGCCGCCCCGCCGCCCCGCGCCGCCCGCAGAGCCCGGGGCTCCGGGACGGGTGGGCAGGGAAGATTCAATAGTTCCTGGTAACCTGAGCTTCCGCACATACACCTGCGCTTGTCTTGTCCGTGGGGCGACTACACAACGGGTGTTCTCACGGCCTGTTTTAGGCTTGGGGTTTCGAGAGCTACCCTCCCCACCCTCACATGGAGGGTGTCTTTTCAAATTGACACTTTGGGACAGGGTCCCACCATCGCTTACCCCTTCAAATTAAGATAGCTCATTGTTTTTGAATAGTTGTCTTTCCTGATTCCTTCCTGTTGACTTTCCGTTCTTAGTTTGTTCCGCTCTACTCACAATTTTACTTTTGAAAGATAGCCTTTCTGGTGTCTTTGTCAGTTAATGCCTTTGGAGTGGATTTCACCACGTATGAAGATCCGGCTCGCTTCTCCTCTGGTCACTCTTCCTGCTTTCCTTCCAAGGACCATCTGAATGCAAAAATCTTTGCACGGATTGTTCTCTTCCTTCGCATTGTTTCTCAAATGCTTCTTTTCCTGTAGAACCCAGAGTACTGCTGGAATCTCCTTGTGGGTAGGACGCTGTGGTGTTAGGATTTGAAATCCATCGATGTCTCGAGTGGTGGAGCATTAGGAATTGGAATTCTCCTTTACAAATTACATTCCAGTGAAATGTATTACTGCTTTTCTTTTGAAGGTTTCAGTTTTGGTCTCATAATGAGAGAAATAGCTACTGTCTTAAGAGTTCAG
Organism: Herpailurus yagouaroundi; assembly: GCF_014898765.1. Classification (NCBI taxonomy): domain Eukaryota; kingdom Metazoa; phylum Chordata; class Mammalia; order Carnivora; family Felidae; genus Herpailurus; species Herpailurus yagouaroundi. Next base: position 32,396,267 of record NW_024412407.1, read on the forward strand.
GAACAACCTGGTTTCAGATGCATGCGAATAGTTTGTTTTTGACATTGTTATTCTTTTGGGAGATAGGAGAATTAGGATTCCCAGAAGACCGTGTGTGTGTGTGTGTGTGTGTGTGTGTGTGTGTGTGTGTCCATATATATATATGGACATAACACACATAATACCAAACTAGCTGTGTTGTGTGTTGCTTCTATTTTATTTCCACTGAGAGGATACCATTCTACAACGACTTGGGTTTTGGAAAGTGTGCACTAAATGTAGATCAAGTGGTCATTGAAATTAAAGTCAATATCATCCTCTCTCACCTACTATAGATTTTCTATTTGGAACTGGAGTTTTTTGGATAGATTATAGTTATAATAGTTAAGTTATAGTTCTTAAGTTGCTACTGTGAAAAAAATTGGGTCATCGGCTCACACTTTGACTTACAGTGAGAAAAATAATGCACTTTATGGAATTGCCATTAAAGGGTAGAGTGCATCACAAATGTAATAACATTGTATAAATGCCTTTAGTGCACAATTCATAGATTAAGACTTTTTAAAATTCCACAAGTCATTCACTTCACAGCAGGAAAAAAAAGAAGAAAAGTTACTTTTAATTCCAGTATTATGCAATAACCACTGTTCACAATATTTGGTACATTCTTTTTGTAATATTTTTTCTTCCCACTTTCCAGTGTCATTGGACATCATTATATGGTAATTTTCAGCCTTTTATTAATGGTGGGAGAGTAAGTTGTATTTATGGTGATTCTTCAACGTGGTTTATTCTGGTTTGCTCTCTCTAGGAGTCTAATTTTGAACACTTTGCTTGTTTCTGATAGAATGAAGAGATTTCATTTTGTTTTATTTTTAATTTTTCCTGTTTTCAGTTAATTGGGCCTTTTCTGTGCTATAACATAGGCTCCCTTTGCCTTCAGTTTTTATTTGCTACACTTCAGATCCTAGACCCTGGCTTTTCTTACGCTGTGCTGCAAAGATGTTCACCGCTACCTTTTATTTTTCTCCTGACTCTCCTGTTATTTTCATTTACCTATTTTAATTCTGCAACAGTTCCCTTGAACCATGGTTTATATAAGAAAATATATTATCCACAATAAAAGATGATAGTTTTTTCTCGAGGTCTCTCTTTAGATGTTTGAGGTTTCGTTGGATGAGTGTTTTTACCACTGACTTAATTTATATAAAATTTAGGTTACCTTTTCTGAGTTGTATTAAACGTATTTGGTAGTTATTTGGATCATCACAGAACATAAGTTAATGATAGGTTACAAACTTTCAGACATCTGCAATGGTATATAAGGGAAAAGTGGAATTTTGGTTAAAGTACTTCAGCTATAGTACATCCCTACTGGGAATTACTGCATGAAATTGTTTGCAGCTGTTAGTGATTGAAAATATTTTCCTAAGAAAAATTCTGTAACAAAATGGTTGTAAACATTGTAACTTTAATGTATGCAGGGAAGGTGTGAAGTTTTTCACTACTGCACTACAACCTCTCCAGTGTTTTTTAGATACATTCTTAGATGATATTTAAATATATATATACATATGTATATTATTTTTAGATTAGTTTCAGATTTACAGAAAAAGTATAAAGATAGTACAGTGACTTATATGCACTGTTACTCAATTTCATGTCTGATTACATCTTACATTAGTATTTGCTATAATTAATGAACCAGTGTTGGTACATTATTACTAACTGAAGTTCATACTTAACTTAGATTTCCTCAGTATTTATCTGATGTCCTTTTTCTGTTTCAGGATACCATATTACACTTAGTTGTCATGTTTCCTTAGGCCCCTTTTTGGCTATGACAGTTAGACTTCTCTTGTTTTTAATGACCTTCACAGTTGTGAGGAATATTGGTTTGGTGTTTTGTAGAATGCCCTTCTTTTGGAATTAGTCTGACTTTGTTCTCATGATCAGATTGGGGTTTTAGGTTTCTGGAAGGAAGATCACAGAGGTAAAATGCTATTTCTGTTACATCATATAAAGGTGCATCCTATCACACGGACTTATCACTGTTGATTTTGATGTTGATCACCTGGCTGAGTTAGTGTTTGCTAGGTTTCTGCAATGAAAAGTTACTCTTCTTTCCATGCTGTACTTTTAGAAGGAAGTCACTGTGCACAGCCCACACTTAAGGAGTGGAGAGTTTTACTTCTCCTCCTTGAGGGTGGGGTATGTGTATAATTTATTTAGAATTCTTCTGCATGGCAGATTTTTCTTTTCTCTGCATTTATGTATTTACTCAATCATTTACTTACATTGGCCTGTACTCATGGATATTCATTTTATACTTTGGGTTGTAATCCAGTACTACTGTATTTTGTTGCTCACATTGTTTCAGCTTTCGTCATTGGGAGCTCGTTTAGTTGGCTCTGTTCCTTTGACATATCTCCATTAATGTGAGGTGGGGCACCTGGGTGGCTCAGTCCATTAAACATACAGCTCTTGATTTCCGGTCAGGTCGTGATCTCACGGTTCTTGAATTTGAGCCTTGCATTGGGTTCCACACTGTTATCTCCGAGCCTGCTTGGGATTCTCTCTCTCGGTCTCTCTCTGCCCCTCCCCCACTCACGTTTTATCTCCCCACCCCCCCTCCCTCCCCACACACATACACATACTCTCTCTCTCTCAAAATAAATAAATAAACTTAAAGATCATTTCCTTACTTTCTGGCATTAAAAGATGCTCCAGGCTCATCTTTTATATTTCCATTTCCTGTTACAGTCTTAGAATCAGCCAGAAAGAATCTGTTTCATTTCCTTGGGAAAATAGTATTAGAAGCCAGGATTTGGGTGTTTGGTTTTTATTGTTACTGGGGTGTCATTGCCTCTAGAGTTTCTCATCTACAGAGCAGGAAATATATGCATGTAAACTAACCTATGTATATACACATATCTATACAATTTCTCTATGTAATCCTATGTATTCATATTAAGCAAAATATGAGTTTGTATGGATGTCTGTGACTCTGCCTACCCCGTCTCCACTTGTGTTCTTCTGTTCTCCTCTACTTGCTTATCCGTAAACTTACTCTGTGAGAAGTAACCTGGATCCCACCATCTGCCATCCATTTATTTAATTGTTCAATCCTATAACATATGTATAGCAGTATTGAAATTATTAACTTCTATTCTCTTTACAGAGAGAGGGAAACAACTTTATCAACTAGAGTACAGTGCTTTCATGCTGCTTCTTTTGCTTTTAGTTTACAGATTCTACTCCTTTTTCTCCTGTCCTACTTAATATGAGGTAGTTGCCTGCCTTTATAATAGGGTCAGACCCTTTTGTTAAATCTCCAGTCCATCCTGGGATCCTCCCTTCTTTCTAAATGACTTTTTAAAAGTTTGCATACATTAAAGTTCACTCTTCATCCTATAAGGTTCTCTGGGTTTTGACAAATGCATAATTTCAAGTCTCCATCATTACAGAATCAAAATATCATACATTAAAAAAAAATCCTGTCCCTCATTTATCACTCCCTTAACTCCCTCCCCCTGACAACCACTGATTTTTTTTTTTTTCTCTATAGTTTTGCCTTTTCCAATTGGAATCATAGAGCCTTGTCAGACTGGTTTCTTTCACTTATCAATATGCATTTAAGGTTCATTTATGTTTTCTTGTGATTTGAGTTCATTTCTTTTTATCATTTAATAATATTGCATTGTATGGATGTTTTCACAGTTTTTGTATCTATTCATTTATTGATGGACATCTTGGATGCTTCCAGTTTTTGGCAACTCTGAACAAAGCTGGTAAGAATATTCATGGGCAACTTTTTGTGTAGACACAAGATTTCAGAACATTTGGGTAGATACCTAGGAACATGATTGCTGGATCATATAAGATTATTGTTAGCTTTGTAAGATATTGCCTGAGTGGCTATACCATTTTGCATTTCCATCAGCAATTAATGCTTGCTTCTGTTGCTTTTCCTCCTTGTCAATTTTTGATATTGTTAGTTTTTTGGATTTTATGGATTTTAATAGGTGTCGTAACATCCCATTGTTGCTTTAATTTGTCATTCCTAATGACATTTAATGTTAAGCATCTTTTTATATGCTGTTGTCTTCTGTATATTTTCTTTGGTGAGATATTTGTTCTGAACTTTTGACTATTTTTTATAAATTTTTTAATGTTTATTTTTGAGACAGAGAGAGAGAGAGAGAGAGAGAGCGAGCGCGCGTGCGCGGGCACTAGTGGGAGAAGGGCAGAGAGAGAGAGGAGACACAGAATCTGAAGCAGGCTCCAGGCTCTGAGCTGTCAGCACAGAGCCTGACCTGGGGCTGGAACTCACAACCCATGAGATCATGACCTGACGGAAGTTGGACGCTTAATCGACTGAGCTGCTCAGGCGCCCCACTTTTGACCATTTTTTAACTCATCTGTTTTCTTGTTGTTAAGTTTTAAGAATTCTTTATCTCTTTTTGATGCAGGTGCTTTATTAGATATGTATTTTGCAGATATTTTCTTCTAGTCTGGCTTGCCTTTTTATTCTCTTAACAGTGTCTTTTGAGAACAAATGTTTTTAATTTTAATAAAGGCCAACTTATCAATTTCATGGATAACCTTAGGTGTCGTATTTAAAAACTCATTGTCAGACTCAAGGCCACCTGGATTTTATCCTTTTATTTTTTCCAGAAGTTTTATAGTTTTACATTTTTAGGTCTATGATCCATTCTGAGTTTATTTTTGTGAAAGGTGTGAGGTCTGTGTCTAGATTCACTTTTTTTGCCCATGGACTTTCAGTTGTATCAGTATCATGTAAATGAGCTTTTTAAGTCAAGTAGATTATAAATTAGGTTTAGGATTGACAGGAGACTGTTTTTATTTGATTTTTAAAAATACACTCTGCAAAATTGCTTAAAAGAAACAGTTGAGAAATGACTTGTAAACTAAAATGTAGTAATACACAGACTATGCGTTGAGATTGGTTCCTGGAGGTTATACGTTTTTCTCTCTTCCTTACTAAGAGATTCTTCTTTGTGAAAAATGGAATTGTTAATACAGAGTAATATCTCTCAGTTCTTTTAGATATTTTAGAACTGTAAGAAATAATTAGTAAGGTTTTCTTTTTCACAAAGAGTGTCTGAAAGATGTGATTTACAAGGTGTGTGGTGAGAAGAGGCAGATGATGTATGTGCCATCTAGAAATTTGAGACTTAACTGTATGGTGTTGAATCTTATCTCCTACCTCTTTCCTTGCCACAAATAGTTTTTTCAAGTACCTTTCTTTTGGTAAACACTTGTGTTATTGATAATGGGTGGGGCCAGAAATACTTGTATTGTTACGCTATAGATAGAACCATTAATTAGTTTTCAAAAAGCATCTAGTGAGATCTGACACAGTAAAAGTAGCAGCTTTGGTGTGGCAGGTGTTATACATTATCTTTTAAAACTCTTATAAGAGGTCTTTAAGGCAGATCTCCTTATTTCCGTATTACAGGTAAGAAATATGCTCAGAAAGATAAAGTGACTTGTCTGTGGTCCGTGTGGGGAGAAAGAGACAGAGTTGGGATGAGAACTTTGATCTTTCTGACTCTAAAACTTTCCAGTTGGCCACGTGGTCTCTCATAAAAGAAAAAGTGCAAGGATAGTATCAGGGTGTCCTTGCCTTTATTCTTTTCTTTAAAACTGTGCACTACTTAAATGACAACTGAGCTAAATGCGAATGGTTCAAAAATTGTGTTTTTGAGATACATGGAGATTCTTTAAAAATTTTTTCTGTTGACTGATTTGCATCTTCCTTACCCAGAGATGTGAGTCATTGAAACATGTTTATAAAGAAGGAGGTTCCTTTAAAGAGAAGAACTTGTGGGAGTTGGGAAAAATAAGACATGTAATAGTAGAATTAGCTAATTGTTTATACCTTTTCCCCACTGAATTGCAAGTTTCTTGAGGGCAGGAAACTAAACTCAATTATCTTTTTTTTTTTTTAACATTTATTTATTTTTGAGAGAGAGAGAGACAGACAGACAGACAGACCGTTGAGTGGGGTAGGGCAGAGAGACAGAGTGACACAGAATCCAAAGCAGGCTCCAGGCTCTGAACTGTCTGCACAGAGCCCAACATGGGGCTTGAACCCACGAACCATGAGATCATGACCTGAGCCGAAGTCCGACATTTAACCAGTTGAACCACCCGGCGCCTCTAAACTCAATTATCTTTAAGCACAGCATATCACATAGAATAGATACTCACAAAATGTTTGCTGAATGAAATTAGCACTTACTATCATACTTCTTGCAGAAGAACAGTTAGAAGGGATTGAGTTTTCCTCCCAGAGGAAGATGAACATTATTACATTTCATTTATTCATTCATCATTTATTGAGCATTTGTTGAGTATCTGTTCTGTGCCAGACACTGGGAATACAAAGACGAATGAGACAGGATCTCTACCTTCTGTCTTCAGGGAACCCAGAGAATGGAGACAACCATTTCAGTAGAGTGTGGAACTAATGAGATATATATATTAAATAAATAAGCAAGCAAGCAGTGGACTTTGAAATCAGAGAGACCTTATCTGCCTCAATTTTCTTATCTAGGAAGTGAAAATGATAATAGTACTTATTTGACATGATTGTTGGGGGTAGGTTAAATGAAAAAAAAAATTATATCTCTGCATATAGACAAAAGGAGAGGCTTACTGTGGCCGAGGAATCAGAAAAATCTCTATTGGAGAATGTGACATTTGAGTTTTATAGGATGAATTTTTGAGGCCAAGAATAAGAATATGAGGTGGGACTCTAGGGCATTCCAGACAGAAAGATGAATATGTTTGATGTGCAGAATGGGTGGACATGATGGGAGTCATGGGAAATTCTGTACATTCTCACAGAGCCTACAGGGATATTAGAAAGAACTGAATAACCAGTTATTTTTCATTTTTGTAAGTAACAGTACAATAGAGTATTTACTGCATCATAGTAGGAGAGGATAAAGATATCAAACCTGTTTTAAGAATTGCATGAATCTCCTCTTCTAATCATAGGACTTTTTAAATATAGTCCTTTATGTGGTAGATAAATTCTTGTGTGTGTGTGTGTGTGTGTGTGTGTGTGTGTGTGTGTGTTTAACCCAGTCCTGTGACACTCAAGTGATTTTATTAAGAAAGAGGCTTGTGTGTTTTTAAGTGAAATAAGAGCTTCTGTCTAAAACCATGCATATATTTAGTAGCGTAGCAACATTAGAATGTAACATCCCATAAAGGCACCATCTAGTGCTATTTGAGCCAATCCATAATTCTAAGAGCCATGAACAGTTTCTGAGCAGAACCTGAACATAATATGTTCTAAATTAATAATTTAAGTGAATGTGCTAAAATAATTTAAGTGAACGAATTATGTGCTTGATAGGAGGTTACAGTTCATTTTTAATATATGGGAGAAAAAAAAAAAAAGGAAAGACCAAATAGAAAAAAGTGAACATCAATAGAGGGAAGAGAAGTTTATATTTATTTAAAAAAAATTTTTTTTTAACGTTTTATTTATTTTTGAGACAGAGAGAGACAGAGCATGAACGGGGGAGGGTCAGAGAGAGAGGGAGACACAGAATCAGAAGCAGGCTCCAGGCTCTGAGCCATCAGCCCAGAGCCCGACGCAGGGCTCGAACTCCTGGACTGCGAGATCGTGACCTGAGCTGAAGTTGGACACTTAACCGACTGAGCCACCCAGGCGCCCCGAGAAGTTTATATTTAAAGAGAGGGGCAATAGTCACCAGACTATTTCACAGTTGCATTTTACCAAACATTTAAAGAAGAGTTAATACCTATACTTCTCAAACTATTCCAAAAAATTGAAGAGGAAGAAATGTTTCCAAATACATTCTCTAAGTTTAGCATTAGCCTGGTACCGAAACCAGATAAAGACACCACAAAAAAAGAAAATTATAAATCAGTATCCTTGATGAACATAAATGCGGAAATCATCAACAAAATCTTAGCAAACCGAATTCAATAGTACATTAAAAGATTCCTACCCCAGGATAAAGTGGGATTTAGTCTAGGGATGCAAAGATATTTCAGTATCTTCAATTTAACATGATACACCATATTAACAAAATGAAGAGTAAGAATTATATGATCAACTCCATAGATGCAGAAAAAGCATTTGACAAAATTCACATTCATTTATGATAAAGACTCAGCAAAGTGGCATAGGGGGAATATATCACAACCTAATAAAGGCCATATATGACAGACACACAACCAACATGATACTCAACTGTGAAAAATTGAAAGTGTTTCTTCTAAGATCAGGAAAAAGAGAAGGTTGCCTATTTTAACTACTATTATTCAGCATGGTATTGGAAGTCCTAGCCACAGAAGTCAGATAAGAAAAAGAAATAAAAGGCATACAAATTGGAAAGGAAGAAGTAAAACTGTCACTGTATGCAGGTAACATGTTACTATATATGGAAAACCTCAAAGACTCCATAGAAAACGGTTAGAATAAATGAATTCAGTAAAATTTCAGAATACAAAATCAACAAACAAAAATCTGTTCTGTTTTCATATACTAACAACAAGCCATCTGAAAAGGAAATTAGAAAAAAAAATTGAATTTACAGTAGCAATAGTTTATTACTTAGTAATAAAGTTAACTAAGGAGGTGAAAGACTTGTATACTGAAAACAACAAAACATTGATGAAAGAAGTTAAAGAAAACAGATGGAAAGATATTCTATATTCATGGATTGGAAGAGTTAATATTATTAGAGTGTCCATACCACTCAAAGCAATTTTTAGATTCAGTGCAATCCCTATTGAAAAATAGCATTTTTCACAGAGCTAGAAGAAATAATCTTAAAGTTTGTATGGAGCCACAAAAGACCCCACATGGTCAAAGCAATCTTGAAAAAGAAGAATAAAACTGAAGGTATCATCCTTTCAAACTGTACTGCAAAGCTAGTATTCAAAACAGTATGATATTGGCACAAAAATGGACACCTAGGTGAATGGAATAGAATAGACAGCCCGGAATTAACCCACATTCATATGGTCAGTTGATTTACAACAAGGGAGGCAAGAAGGTACAATGGGGAAATGACAGTCTTTTCAATAAATAGTGTTGGGAAAACTGGATAGCTGCATGAAAAGAGTGAAACTGGACCACTTTCTTTTACCATTTGCAAAGATAAACTTAAAATGGACTAAAGACCTAAATGTAAGACCTGAAACTGTAAAACTCCTGAAAGAGAACATAAGTAGTAAGCTCTTAGACATCAGTCTTACAATATTTTTTTTTTTTTTGGATTTGTCTCCTCAGGCAAGGGCAGCAAAAGCAAAAAGAAGCAAGTGGGATTACATCGAACTAGAAAGCTTTTGCATAGCAAAGGAAACCAACAAAATGAAAAGGCAACCTACTGAATGGAATAAGATATTTGCAAATGATATATTCGATAAGAGGTTAATATCCAAAAATATAAAGAACTTAATACAACTTAACACCAAAAAACCCCAAACAATCCAAGTGAATAAAGGGCAGAGGACCTGAATAGACATTTTTCCAAAGACGTACAAATGGCTAACAGACACATGAAATGATGCTCAACATCACTAATTATCAGGGAAATGCAAATGAAAATCACAATGAGGTATCACATCATACCAATCAGAATGGCTGTTATCAAAAAGACAAGAAATAATAAGTGTTTGTGAGGATGTGGAGAACAGGGAATCCTTGTGCACTCTTGGAAGGAATGTAAATTGGTGCAGCCACTATGGAAAACAGTATGGAGCTTTCTAAAAAAAATAGAAATACCGTATGATTCAGTAATTCTACTTTTGGGTGTTAATTTGAAGAAAATGAAAATATGAATTCAAAAAGATATATGTACTTGTATGTTCATTGCAGCATTGTTTACAGTAGCCAAAATATGGAAGCAACCTAAGTGTCCATCAGTAGATGAGTGAATAAAGAAGATATGGTATATAAATACAATGGAATATTACTGAGCCATAAAAAGAATGAAATCCTGCCATTTGCAACATCATAGATAGACCTAAAGGGTATTATACTAAGTGATAGAAACCAGACAGAGAAATACAAATACTGTATGCTTTCCCTTATATGTGGAATCTAAAAATCAAGTGAACAAACAAAACAAATCAGAAACAGACTCATAAATACAGAGAACAAATTGGTGGTTGCCAGAGTGGAGGGTGATGGGGAGGGGCAAAATAAGTGAAGGGGATTAAGAGGTATAAACTTTCAGTTATAAAATAAGTCATGAGGATATAAAGTACAGCATAGGGAATATAGCCAAAAATATTGTAATAACTGTATATGGTGATAGATGGTAACTAGACTTATTGTGGTTAATTGTTTCATAATGTACATAAATGTTGGCTATGTTGTATACCTGAAACTAATGTAATATTGTATATCAACTATTCTTCAACAATAACCAAAAAACTAAAAAACAAAAGGAGAGAAAAACATTTTTAAAGTCCATTTCTTAAAAAATGTTTATTTTTAACGTTTTTTTTTTAATTTTTATTTTTATTTTTATTTTTATTTTTGAGACAGAGACAGAGCATGAATGGGGGAGGGTCAGAGAGAGGGAGACACAGAATCCGACACAGGCTCCAGGCTCTGAGCCATCAGCACAGAGCCCGACGCGGGGCTTGAACTCACGGACCGCGAGATCATGACCTGAGCCGAAGTCGGCCGCTCAACCAACTGAGCCACCCAGACACCCCAAAAAATGTTTATTTTTGAGAGAGAGAAAGAGAGCACACGCGTGAGGGAGGGACAGAGAGAGAGGGAGACAGAGGATCCAAAGCAGGCTCTGTGCTGACAGTAGAGAGCCCAATGCGGGGAGTTGGGGAATGGGAATGGGGGGCTGAAATTCACGGACCAGGGAGATTGTGACCTAAGAGGAAGTCAGTGCTTACCTGACTGAGCCACCCAGATGCCCCCAAAGTCCATTATTAAAGACTATTGATATAAACTTCATTTTATTTAGAAAGTCTTATCAACACCATTAAAATGTTACGTTTCTATTAGAATATCACCACTAGAATATTAGTCCTTATTCTAGAAATACATGTATATTATTGATATATTTATTGGCTTACTGCAACGATAGTATGTTTCCAGTGTCTGAAATACAATGTGATTATTAAACACTGTGGGTTTTTTTTTATTGATGATTCTTGTTTTTGTAATGTTTTGTGATATTATAATTGTTTTTGCTTTTCACTAAAAAATAAAATGTTTTATTTTTTATTAAATTTTTTTTAATGTTTATTTATATTTTGAGAGAGAGAGAGAGACAGACAGACAGAATCTGAATCAGGCTCCAGGCTCTGAGCTGTCAGCACAGAGTCTGACGTGGGGCTCCCAACTCACAAATCATGGGATCATGACCTGAGCTGAAGTTGGATGTCTAACTGAGCCACTGAGGCACCCTGAAAATAAAATATTTTAAAAAGTACAAGCAGCAAAACCAATCCACAAAGAAAAGTGAAATCTGTCACTTTGAAAAGACGTTGAATACAGTTTGTTTAATTTTCTGTAATAGTTTTGACATTTGAAGTTAATGGTACTTGTAAGACATGAACATAAAATAAGGTGATTTTAAGTATGTTGACTTTTAAATTTGAAGAAAGATATACTTGTGATGATAGAGAAGCTACATTTAACTTTGATAAGTGAAAGAAAATAGAACGTTACTTTATCTATGTATAGATTCCTCACCCCCACCCCCCGCCTTAATACCATGCTCAGCTTGTGTTTGTATGCCTGTGTGTAATTTACAATTTCCCTTTTCAGTGTGTTTTCAAAACTTTACCTATTTTATAACCAACTGTATATCAACATTTAAAAATATTACTCTTTAATGTAGAAAAAAAATGTTAAGTAGAAATCCTATCTTCAGATTGAGTTGTCTTTTTTTTTTTTAATTTTTTTTTCAACGTTTTTTATTTATTTTTGGGACAGAGAGAGACAGAGCATGAACGGGGGAGGGGCAGAGAGAGAGGGAGACACAGAATCGGAAACAGGCTCCAGGCTCCGAGCCATCAGCCCAGAGCCTGACGCGGGGCTCGAACTCACGGACCGCGAGATGGTGACCTGGCTGAAGTCGGACGCTTAACCGACTGCGCCACCCAGGCGCCCCTGTCTTTCTTATTTTAACATGTTTATTTTCATTATTAAAACTTGTGATGTATAACCTATTTCAGCACGTATACTACAACTAGTGTTATTATTATGTTTTCGCATCTCTGAATCATTTTTGTCAAGATAAAATATTAATTTTATTGGTAGTTTATTTATTTATTTTTAAAAGGTAACCTTACTATATGCAATTTTTTAATTTAATTTTTTTTTTTTTTTGGAGAGAGTGTGAGAAAGCACATGCATGCACGAGTAGGGGAGGGGCAGAGGGGGAGGAAGAGAGAGAGAGAGAAAATCTTTTTTTTTTTTAATGTTTATTTTTGAGAGAGAGAGAGACTGAGTGTGAGCTGGGGAGGGGCAGAGAGGGAAGGAGACACAGAATCCGAGGCAGGCTCCAGGCTTGAGCTGTCAGCACAGAGCCCAACTCGGGGCTTGAACCCACAAACTGTGTGATCATGACCTGAGCTGAAGTAGGGTGCTCAACCAACTGAGCCATGCCAACCGACTGAGCCACCTAGGTGCTGAGAGAGAGAGAGAGAGAGAGAGAGAGAGAGAGAGAGAAAGGGAGAGGGAGAGAACATTAAGCAGGCTCCACGTCCAGAGCGCCCTATGTGGGGCTTGATCTGGGTGAGATAATGACCTGAGCTGAAATCGGCTCCAACACTTAACTGACTGAGCCACCCAAGGTGCCCCGGTAGTTCTTTCATTAGGTCTTTTGTGGGGCCTTGTTAGATTCTGAATAATTTAAAAGCAGTGGAATTCTTTCTGTGATAAAAATCTAGTCACTGGGCCAAAACTTATAGCATTATTCACGTGATACTTATGCATGTAAAGGTGTGGAATTATTATGTATGCCTAAAGAATTTGTATTAAAGAGGGTGTTTTTAATTACTGAGGAAACTAGTCCTCTAAAGATTTTAACTAGATTTGCATTAATTTACAGCTTTGCTTAATATCTCATCTCTTCTATTTTTATTTTTTTAAATTATTATTATTTTTAAATGTTTTATTTATTTTTGAGACAGAGACAGAACATGAGCAGGGGAGGGGCAGAGAGAGAGAGGGAGACACAGAATCCGAAGCAGACTCCAGGCTCCAAGCTGTCAGCACAGAGCCTGATGCAGGGCTCAAACTCACAAACCGTGAGATCATGACCTGAGCCAAAATTGGACGCTCAACCGACTGAGCCACCCAAGTGCCCCTTCATCTCTTCTATTTTTAAATGACTAATCTATGATAGCCAGCTTGAATATCAATGTATAAAGAATAAGAAAACAAGATAATATAAAAAATTATAACTTCATTTAAATTTAGGAGTGATGGATCAGTTCTGTATTTTTTGTATAGTAGTATATTTGCTCTCTTTGTAGAATTACAGAATAAAATGTTTAAAGCTTCATCTTTTCTTTCTATATTATTTACATTTTTTTGTTTCTTATCCAGATTATTGAAACAAAAAGTTTCAGCACCATTTACTATAAGATCCACGTAGTTGGCTATATTTTACCATTTTAAAAAGTATTTTAAGTCTTGCTATTTTCCATGGTCTCATGAAGAAAATAGTCGTAAAAATCTTGGAGCACATAGATGACAGTGTGGGTTTTCCCTTGACACCTCTTCTCCATCTTGTTTCCTTCATCCCTGTTTTATCCCATCTTCTAGCCTTAGTATCTGACAGCTTGTTTCAATTTTCAGGTGACTAGGTTGAAACATGTATGTTTCGTGACTGCTGTCTTTCTAGTTACTGTTCTAGCTTTTCCTAACTGCCAGGTGAGATCTCAGTCACGGAGAGTGAAGTCTGAATGAAGGGACATTCATAGTGGGTTACGACACTGAAGGTTAAGTTTAGGCTGCTAGAGGGTTTGAAACAAAGAAGTGATTGAAGCCCTCATCACCTTCATCTTATTTTGTAGTAAGTAAACTATTTTGGAAGTAGTAAGTCTCATTATGAAGATAACAAAATCCTGTCCAGAGTGAACACATTAATACTGATTAACTTGAGTTGGAATACATTTTAACACCAGTTTTTGTACTAATTAGGAAAGATCCACTGTGGTTTTGTTTGTATATTAGAATATATGTTACTGGCCTTTCTTTTTTTCTTTTTCTTTCTTTCTTTCTTTCTTTCTTTCTTTCTTTCTTTCTTTCTTTCTTTCTTTCTCTGCCTCTTTCTTTCTTTCTTTCTTTCTTTCTTTCTTTCTTTCTTTCTTTCTTTCTTTCTTTCTTTCCATTTTGTTGTGTAGGAGCCCCTTAACAGTGTAGGGAGTTTTAGAATTTGAATTCAAATATATCTCAAGTGAAATCATATAATACAAAACATAATTTTATTTAGAATACTCCATGGCCTTCTAAGAAGTCTTCAAATAGGAATAAAAGTCTCTTGATCTCACTTCCAACACCTCCTCCCTTCTACTTATATCCGTTACTAATAGTTATTTCCATTTTCTCTCTCTGCCGGGGAGTTAATGCAACATTTGAGGTATGAATTCGTGAGCTGTTACTGTATGATAGAAGAGAACACCTGAGAATAGGGGATCATTGCACCTAATGGCTACCAGTTATATTTTGTTTTATATTTGTGTTTTTCAGAGGCATTTATATGATGAAACTAGAAGATTCCAAACTAATGGATGAAGTAGGAAAATGATTGGGAAAACCAGTGGTGGTGGTATCTGATAGTTCATAGAAATAGTTTGCTGTGACAAAAGCAGAGAGAGGAACCTATAAGCCATTTTTACCATCATTCATGAGCTATATTTGGGGAACTTGGATTATACATACTGTAAAGAACAATGTATTATGTGATAGAAATGTATGTTAAATATGCAAATGCAGAAGAAAAGGCTTTGGGTTCAGAACATGGAAATTCTTACTATTGCAAGATCTTTCTAGCTAACATCGATTCTGTTAGGTTAGTGTGGACATTAATTGGAGTTTAGATAGTAGGTGTAACAAATGCTTACTGTATATGGAGGCTGATCTAGTTATATGTTCTTGAGAGAGAGGACATGAATTTGGGGGGAAGCTTTTTAGATTAGGTAGCTGATCTAAGCCTAAGAATTTTTCTCTCCACTCAAGGAAGACAAGAAAGAGCCCGTAGATTTTTGCAAGTGATTGATTTGAGAACATAGCTTAATTTTTAAGGTGAGAGAAACTAACTCAGCTAAGAGTGTTTATTTTGTTTTCATTTTTTTTTTCCCTTAAAGAACTTTAAAAGCTTCTAGCTATGGTCATTTCAGCTTCCTATTCCTCCCTCTCTAATTACTCTCAGTAAGATTTTGTTACTGCTGTCAACCATAGCAGTCACTGGGAAGGGTAATAGTGGGGCTAAATTTCGTTTAAAACAAAAATATAGAAGAGGAATATGTACACAAATGCATACCAAATACAAAAAAATGCATATGGAACTGTCCTTTGTATGTGAGGGTGAGTTTTGTTGTATTGGTGATGGAGCTTGTTTAATCCATCTCAACTTTCTACAGTAATTCTTCTTGTGATCTGCATGTATGAGATAGTTATGTGAGGTCAGGAGTTTGGCTAAACGATTAGCAGAGTCATTGGCTTAATTCAGCCCAATTTAATTTCTTGATATAATAGTCTTAGACATATGCAGCTTTATTTGATAGAAAATAGTTTCAGTTAGTGGAATATTTCAGTTAGTGGAATTTATACATCAATAAAGAAATACTAAAAAAAATAGTGCCTATTAAGTGCTAGACATATTAGTAAATAATGAAGATGCTGCATTTTCTATCCTTGCTAAATATACAAATGTCAGAGGCCTAAATTAAAAGAAGCATTAAAGGGGTGTCTGGGTGGCTCAGTTGGCTAAGCAACCGACTTTGGCTCAGGTCATGATTTCAAGGCTCACGGGTTCAAGCTCCACATTAGGCTCTGTGTTGACAGCCCAGAGCCTGGAGCCTGCTTCAGATTCTGTCTCCCTCTCTCTCTCTGCCCATTCCCTGCGCGTGCTTTGTCTCTCTCAAAATAAATAAACATTAAGAAAAATAAATAAAAATAAATAAAAGAAGCATTAAAAATGTAAGCATCAAATTCTAGGTAAATGATCAAAAATATGGGAAATAAAAGCCTTTCTGGCCTTCTCTCCCTCCTTCCTTCTCTCTGACTCTTAAGAGAGTGAAGATATTCACATTTTGCATTATAACTTTTACATGTACTGATAATGTGAATTTATAAGTATTTCAAAATTATGACTGATTTTACAATAATTCCACTAAAGGAAGATTTGTTTATGCACAGTTTTGGGAAAAATTGTAATATACCCGTACTCCCTTTGGAAGATTTTCAGTTGTCAAGCTTAATTTAAGATCAGATCAGACAAGCATGGTTTGTGTTATTTCTATAGACACTATGCAATATTTTTTTTTTTTCCTGGAAACTTTTAGGAATGAAGAAGCCATTATTCATAAAACAAAGTCATGCTGAAGACTTTAGGCTGGTTGTAAAGTGTTAATCTTTAGAGATGGGGAAATATTTCTTATCTTGAATTTGGAATGTGGGTAACTTTAAGGCGGCAGTATGAAGCAACATTGCCTTTGCATTTTACTTGCAAGAAAGAAAAATGTGGACTCCTCCTTTAGTGGAGCAAAGTGCTTTCTGACACACCTCTCAAATTACACATCATTGAAATGATCCCCACAATGTGTTTGGCTCCTGTGTTTCTCGTTAGCTACTATGAATGAAAGATTCATTAACTATCTATTTCAAAAAGCATCTTTATTTGCATTGCAAAGAGCTTAATTGTTTGGAAACAGGATCAAGAATTGCTTTCAAGTTGTAAGTCAGCACATATGGGTTGGGCCATGATTGGCATTGAACTTTAAAAAACAAAATTTCTGTGCAAAGAAGGCCCTCAATAATTATTTGTCAAAGCACTGATAGGTTGACTTCAGAAGGATAAAAGTGCCTGAGTTTTCCCACATTGTTCATGATGTGGATCAAATATTTTTGTAGCTATTATAGAAAGTCCTGATAACCTTTCCCTTATCTTGCCTTTTGGGCAGTGTATAACAGAATCACAGGGAGGAGGAAGTTATACAAACTTGCCAGATAGACGATTGGAGTCCCTGTGGCAAGCTTGTGACCTAATTTTCCATGCTCTGAGTACCCAACTGGAGAGTTATAGCTGTATGCTGTTAGCTTAAATAACAGTAGGCTTGTATACAAGTTTGGGTATTGGGGAGAGAAAGAAGGAGAGGCAGAAACATAAATCTATCTCTCTAGCTTTGCCAGATCCATAACATAAAAGTACTTTTGTTCAAAAAGAAAACTTAATTCATTTCCTCATTTTGGTTATTTGTTCTTATATGTGTTTCAAATCCTTACTAGAGGATCTTATTTATTTTTTAAAGATTTATGGCATACTCAGTTATTTTTGAAGTTTGTTTTGAAGACTTTTTTTTTTTTTTTAAAGAAAAAGGTAGTATGAGAATGGGTTGGGAAGGGATGGTGGAATTGTTTTCCACTTGTTCAGTGAATTAGTTTGTGCGTTTCTGGTAGCAGTTCCTTGATGATCCCAAGATGATTAGGCTGTTTTTCTCTCATTAAGCAAACATTTACCAATACATGTAGTTGACTATGCCTATAGGTCCATTTTGTTAGGTCAGACACGGATTGTTACTTGCCATCTTGCCTTTTATATGTTAGCTAGAAGTGGATAAGAGCTTCTTTCTTTGCCCCATGGTATGGATATAGTTCACGTCATATGCTGTTTTGAAATATGTTGAACCAACATGATTTGCTGGGATTCTAAAGCTGGCACAGATTTCTGCCAACTGGACATACATAAATCACACTCTTTTTTTTCTAGTAAGTATGTCCTTAAAATATTTAATTTGCTTGTACTATGCAGTTGTCTCTCTCCCCCACCCCCAATACTTTCTTACTTCTTTCTAGCGTCTCTTGAAGGGACCAGTAAACCTGGTTCTAAAATATTTCATGCAACTCCTTGTAACAGGTAACTGGTCCCATGCATATCTTTAATACTAAACTGCATCAAGGTATCATTCTCTTTCCTTATTCCGTTGGGGGTGATTGAATGTCTTTGGCCTCAGGATTGCTTTCTTATTTTCAACATGACTTAAAGTAAATTGTAGTAAGAGAATCATTAATCAAAATTAATAGCATTGGCACATAATTTTAATATTATATGAGACAGGCGCATATGTAGAATGTATTATGGGGTCAATTTAAAATGTTATTCTTCTCTTACATGTAGATGTCTATGTCAGATTGTTTATACTGTAAACCCTTGGAGTTCCTGTGTCTCTTGATGTAGTGTCATGCCTATCTGGAAACTATTCTCTTAATGTTCTCTTTCTGCTGCTCTATTTCTTTTTTTTTTAAATTTTTTTTTCAACGTTTTTTATTTATTTTTGGGACAGAGAGAGACAGAGCATGAACGGGGGAGGGGCAGAGAGAGAGGGAG
The DNA here is from genome assembly GCF_014898765.1 of Herpailurus yagouaroundi. NCBI lineage: Eukaryota > Metazoa > Chordata > Mammalia > Carnivora > Felidae > Herpailurus > Herpailurus yagouaroundi. The sequence goes on from NW_024412407.1 coordinate 32,414,854, forward strand.
ACACAGAATCGGAAACAGGCTCCAGGCTCTGAGCCATCAGCCCAGAGCCCGACGCGGGGCTCGAACTCCCGGACCGCGAGATCGTGACCTGGCTGAAGTTGGACGCTTAACCGACTGCGCCACCCAGGCGCCCCTCTGCTGCTGTATTTCTGTCTTGTTCCCAGATAAGATTCTTGATGACAACTTTTTTACCTGTTGTTTTCTCTTCCTCACTCTTCCTACATTAGTCTACCCACTGTAGTCTAGTGCCTGAGCTCATGTCTCTAGGTCATTTGTCGAAGCCAAGCCAAAAGGAAAGTGTTTAGTTTTTATCTTACTTGATTTTTTTGTTACATTTGCCTGCAAGCCCTTAGAGGACATGGACTGTTTTGTTCACTTTTGAATGTTTTATTGCTTAGAATCTAGTACTTTGTAGATTGTCCATTTATTGAATGAATGTATGCTTTTCTTTCTTTTTTTTTTTTTAAAGAATGTTCTCTTCCTTTGGCTCCCATGGCCCTTGCTACCCTTTCCCAGTTTACATCCTACTTCTCTCGTTATTTGTGTGCACTTAGATGTCCATTCAGAGGCTCTGCTCTTTGGAGTTTAATGTGTATCTAAGAGTTGTTCTAAAGTGGTAATCTCCTCAAGTACATTCTGGCTCCATCTGTTGGGAGCAGAGACCGCCAGTGCCCCCTTTGTGTTTTTGTTTTGTTTTGTTTTGTTTTGTTTTTGTTTGGCTCATTTCATGGTTTTGTTCATAATCTGAACACTCACAAGTTGAGAAGTTTCTGAGTTTTCCAAAATTCTTTTCTCAGCTGTCATCTCATTTCATGTTTGATTGTTTCCCAAGATGACTTCAGTACTTCACGTTGTTTTAATTAGAACAGTGACTCTCAACTCTTTGTCTCCTGTTGGTAGCATTCTCCTAAGCTCTAGTCGTTTATTTCTGATTATTTCTGACTGTAGCAAAGGCCTCTTAGACTTCACATTTCCCAAAATATATTTGTTGCATTTTCCCTAAACCTTCTCTCTGTGTTTTTCTAAATGGAGCCACTGTAACTGAAATGGTAACATTAGTGATCTGTGGATCTTTCTGGACTCTTTTCTTTGCCTTACCCACTACTCTGTCTTACCTTTAAGTAAGTCACCAAATCCTTTTGATTCTTACTACAGAATGGCTGACAGAGCATTCCCTTCTTTTCGATCCTCACTGCTAATCATATTACCTTGCTTGAAATTCTTCAGTGTTCCCCATATGATCTTTAAAAAGTCTAGGTCCTCTGTATACTGGCACACATCGAAGGCCCTCTGTGACTGTCTCCCTAGTTTACTTTCAGGTCTCTTTCTTTGAGTCTTGTACTCCACAACTACTATAATAATTGCAGTAATTGAATGCATTTAGCGTCATGCTTCCATAACTTTGCCCAAGCTGTTCCCTCTGCTTGGAGTTGTTCTCTGTCAACCTCATCATTTTGTCTATATTATTTTACATTTGGCTTATTAAAGATTACTTTCCTGGAAAAAATTAGCCCCTTCTTTGTGCCCAAGTGGTATGTCATACTTACTTTAAAGTAATAATTACGTTGCATTTTATGGTTTATTTACTTGTTTTTCTCTTTAACTAGTCTGAACACTTGCAGGTAGGAAGTGTGTCTGAGAAATCTTTGTCTTTCTTGTGCCTTAGCACAATGCTAAGTGTACCGCATGCACTCAGTTTTTGTTTTAATACATGTTCAATGAATAAATGCTTAACACACTTTTTGGTGTGAGTGAGATTACCGTATCTGTTCTACCTATAAACCCACTATGGTAGAAAAACTGAGCAGGTTCACTTGTTCGCTGTTTGACTGGTTTACCTATTTTCTCTCCCAGAGTGTTCTGAGGTGAAATGGTAAGATGGGCACAGTTTGTCTGCAGTATCATTCTTTCCTTCTTGTCATTCTTCCCTGTTTTGTGCCATAGACGTCACAAGGTTGTCCTCCAGCTGCCCAGGACACGTCACTGTTGCCATGCCTCCTACACTTGTGAAATTTAACATTCAAGTTACATCTGGCCGCGGAGACTGTGATTTTTAGGTAAAACGCTAGGATTGGGCCAGAATGGAAAGCTTTAAAGCTGAACCTTTTGCTTCTTGCCAACACCCTTTATAACTCTCCTTTCCACTAGAAGTAGACCCATAATATTTGCCAGTAGATAGTATTCAGTCACAATACCTCTCTGGTGGTGACTTCGTTTATAATCTTAATTATTTAAATCTCAATTATTTAAGAAAAAAGAGTGTATAAGTAATCAGAATAGGTGATAAAGAATCTTAAAATATATGACATATAAGATATGTAAATATTGTATAGTCCACTCTCTTATTTTACTAATGAGGAAAGTAAAACCAGGACAGGTCAAATGATTTGTCCTAAGTCACACAACTAGTTCATCACAGAGTTAGTCCTAAAATCTAAGTGTCCCAAGCCTTCATCTGACTGTGCTGTCATATGCCTCATGCTCTCTTGATTTGGTTAAGAGGTTGAAAATTCATTTATTTGAAATGTTTATCAGGTCTATCTATCTACCTATCTGTTTGCACTGGGGATAGACATGGTAAGAAGATAGCTCTCCATAGCTTGGACTAAATCATGGAGAGATAAACAAATTATTGAAATGATATAAATGGTAGTTTATCTCCTCACATCACAGGTACAATACTTAGGCTTTTATTCAACATGTCTTTATTAGAATTTGAGAACAAACTTGCCTAGCTTATTTCCAGTCCCGGAAGAATAAAGACATTGAGGGCAATGATGAGGTTCTAGAGAGGTATATAGACAATAAAGGGAAGGCACAGCTGACAGGCTGGTAGAGAGAGAAAAAGTGCCTGCACACATTATGTACTATATACTTTATATACCGTACTGTATTAAGCGAAAGAACCCAAATCATTGTAGACTAAGTCCATTTAATGAAGGAGAAAAATTATGTTTCACACGTCATACACTGTAAGAATGTTGTAACACAGTATACTACTTGATGTTAAACATGTTTAACCATAAGATAACCGTTAAGAAATGATTACGGGCCATAACCAGAGCGGAGTGCCGGTGAGTGAATACCCCTTGTGTTGCAGAAAAGTGATGTTATCATCCTGGTGGAGTAAGAGTTTTTGTTTTTTGTTTTTTTTTGTTTTTTTGTTTTTTTTTTTCATTCTTTCCCCTCCCTCCTACAAAGAACAGCAGTTTTGGCAATCACTTGTGGACAGTAGTGCCCTTGTGGAAGCCTGGGAGTCCAGCAGAGAAGTTCCAACACATCATTGGAGAAAAAAATAAAACAAAATCTGAGTTTGGACATATTGGGGAGGGTAACAGGAACAGTTTCACTTTACATGTGTTGCCCCTCCCCTAAGGCACAGCTTGGTGCCAAGAGAGACCTTCTTGGCCTGGGATTTCTCCCACAGGAGAAAGCGAGAATCTGTGAGTGAGTGTCCAGCTTCCCCAGTATGGGGGTGCTACCAAACAGACCTACTTCTATTATGCTGCATCCAAAATACTGAGTAGTGAATTGCATGACCGGGAAAACAGCAGTCAGGGCTCAGGCTGGGATGTATTGAAGGGCTGCAGATACTACTAACAGCTTTGCAGACTATATCAGGAAGCCCATCCATGAGCTGCAGGGGATGCCTCACCTGTGGACCTCACACCTGGCTCACAGGCACCCCAAACACTTTGTGTACCCTACCCCTTTACTCCCCTGACTCCATAGTGAGCAGCTCCTCTGTACACTTCTAAAGCAGTGAGAATGAACATTTGCAGACAGCTAGTGAGTACTTTCAGAAAGCCGGCCTGACTCTGCAGAATTTGGAGAAACTACACAAATTGAGTATTCACTATTGCCCTAGAGAAAGCAAAGGGAGGTTATCAGCATTTGACCTGACTTGCAGGATCCACTGAAGGTATACAATCTTATGAATTCCCCCAGAAAAGGGAATAAAAAGTATGCAGCAGGGCCTCAGAATTCTTAACAGGGCTGAAGCAAGGTTTTCACTCCTGAAACCAGTCAGTAAAAACTGGAGAAGATGACTGCTTCTTCAAATGCAGAGACGACAATGCAGAATTTTGAGGAACCTAAAAAGTCAAAGAAAAATGACCCCACCAAAGGAAGACAGTATTCCACTAACTGACATCCCCACCAACCCATGGAGATTTTCAATTTTCCTGATAAAAGGATTCAAAATAGCCATTTTAATGAAGCTCAGGGAACAGCAACAACAACAAAAAGAAAAAAAATACAAGATAACTCCATGAAATCAGGAAAACAATACACAAAATGAGAAGTTTAACAGAGGTAGTAATCATAAAAAAGAACCGAAAGAATTCTGGAACTGAAGAATATAATGAAGTATATGACAGATCACTTCAAATTATCTAGTTTAGAGGATAGTTTTGTTCAACAACAAAAAGAATGAAAAAGAGTAAAGAAAGCTTACTTAAACCGTAGGATACCATTAAAAGAAACAATTGGTACATTTTGAAGTCCCAGAAAGAGAAGAAAAAGAGAAAGGGGGGGACACAAAGCTTATTTTTTAAAAAATGGCTGAGAAATTATCATATGTTGGGAGAGAATTGACATCTAAGTTCATGAAGCTCAATCTCCCCACTGCCCCAAGATTTTAACCCAAAATGATCTATTCTAAGACACATTATAATAAGATGGTGTAGAATCAAAGAGAAAGAGAGAATTTTAAAAGCAGCAAGAGGAAAGAAGTTCCTGACATACAAGGGAATCCCACAAAGCTATTAGTGCATTTCTCAGCAGAAACCTTGCAGGCCAGGAGAGAGTGGGATGGTATACTTAAAGTGCTGAAAGAAAAAAAAAAAACAACACAAAACACTGCCAACCAAGATTTTACCCAGCAAAATTGTTCTTCAGAAATAAAGGAGAGATAAAGACTTTCCCAGACAAACAAAAGTTGAAGGAATTCATCACTGCTATACTTGCTTTATGAGAAGTGCTGAAAGTAGGTCTTCAAGTTGAAATGAAAGGATGCTAATTAGTAATAGAAAAATGTATGAGAATATTAAACCCACTGGTAAAGGTATTTAGTTATATTCAGAATGCTCTAATACTATAACGTAGTGGTACATTAACTTACTAACTGTGTAAAGGTTAAAGGACAAAAGTATTCAAAATAACTATAGTCACAATTTTTTCATGGGTACACATCACAAAAAGGTAAATTGTGATATCAAAAACTTAAAATTGAGGGGGGGGTAAAAGTGTAGTTTTTCCTAATCAAAGTTAAGTTGTTATTACTTAAAAAAATTTTTTAATGTTTATTTATTTATTTTTTAAATGTTTTTGAAGGAGAGAGACACCGAGCGTGAGCAGGGGAGGAGCAGAGAGAGAGGGAGACATAGAATTTGAAGCAGGCTCCAGGCTCCGAGCCGTCAGCCCAGAGCCCGACGCGGGGCTCGAACTCACAAACTGGGAGATCATGACCTGAGTCGACGGACGCTTAGCCGACTGAACCACGTAGGCGCCCCAATGTTTGTTTATTTTTGAGACAATGCGAGAGACAGAGAGAGACTCAGAATCTGAAGCGAGCTCCAGGCTCTGAGCTGTCAGCCCAGAGCCTGAACTCAGGAACCGTGAGATCATGACCTGAGCCAAAGTTGGATGCTTAACCAACCGAGCCACCCAGGCACCCCTAGTTGTTATTACTTTAAAAAAGACACTGTTAGGGGCGCCTGGGTGGCGCAGGCGGTTAAGCGTCCGACTTCAGCCAGGTCACGATCTCGCGGTCTGTGAGTTCGAGCCCCGCGTCAGGCTCTGGGCTGATGGCTCAGAGCCTGGAGCCTGTTTCCGATTCTGTGTCTCCCTCTCTCTCTGCCCCTCCCCCGTTCATACTCTGTCTCTCTCTGTCCCAAAAATAAATAAAAAACGTTGAAAAAAAAATTTAAAAAAGACACTGTTATATCTATGTTTTTGCAAGCCTTGTGATAACCAGAAGCAAAAATCTATAGTAGGTACACAAAAGATAGAGAAGGGAACCATTATCAAAAATTATCAATTCACAAAGGAAGATAGCAAGAGAGAAGGAAAGGAACAAGGGAACTACTAAACAGCCAGAAACCAATAAGATGTCATTAATAAGTCCTTACCTATCAGTACTTCCTTTAAGTGTAAATGGATTTAATTCTCCAATCAGAAGACATAGATGGAAGAATGGATTAAAGAAAAGCAAATGAGCTAACTGTATGCTGCCTATGAGAGACTCATTTCAGCTTTAACAACACACATAGGCTCATACTGAAGAGTTGGGAAATATATTCTATGTAAATGGAAACCGAAAGAGAGCAGAGGTAGCTATACTTATAGCAGACAAAATAGTCTTTAAGTTAAAGACTATAACACGAAACCAGGAAGGTCATTATATAATGATAAACAGTGAGTTTATCAAGAGGATATAAAATTATACATATGCTCCCAACATTGGAGTACCTATATTAAACAAATACTAACACATCTATAGGGACACATAGAAAACAATACAATATTAGTACGGGACTTTAATACCCTACTTTCAACAAAAGTTAGACAATCCATACTGAAAATCAGTAAGGAACCATTGGATTTGAACAACACTGTAGACCAAATGGACCTAACAGACATATGTAGAACATCCTATCCAATAGCAGCAAAATAGTCTTCTCAAGTGTACACGCAATATTCTTCAGGATAAATCATATGATAGGTCACAAAACAAGTCTTAGTAAATTTAAGTTTAAAATCATACCAAATATCTCTTTTGACCACAGTGATATGAAATTAGAAATCAGTAACAGGAGGAAAGCTGAAAAACCCACAAATATATGGAAATTAAACAGTGTACTTGTGAATAATCAATTGGTCGAAGAAGAAATTAGAAGGGAAATAAAAAAAACAAAAAACAAAATTGGAACAGCCTATTGAAACTTATGGGACACAGCAAAAGCAGTCCTAACGGAAAAGTTTATATCCATAAACATTTCCAGTGAGAAAAAGGAAAGTCAGCAACCTAACTTTAAACCTCAAGGAACTAGTTAGCAGAAGGAAGATCAGAACAGAAATAAATAAAGTAGAGACCAGAAAAACAATAGAAAAGGTCGATAAAACTGAACTGGTTTTTGAAAAGATAAAACTGACGTATAGCTTGACTACAAAAAAAGAGAAAACTCAAATACAATCAGAAAGGAAAGAGGAACGTTACAACTGATACCATAGATACAGAGGACCATAAGAGGCTGAGCAGTTATCTGGCAACAAAGTATATAATCTAGAAGAAATGAATAAATTCCTAGAAACATACAACCTGTGAAGACTGAATCAAGAGGAAATAGGAAATCTGTACAGACCAATTATAAGCAAGGAGATTGAATCTGTAATAAAAAAACCTACCAACAAAGAAAAGCTGATGGCTTCACTGATGAATTCTATTAAAGAGGAATTGAAACCAATTCTTCTCAAACTTTTCCAGAAAACTGAAGAGGAAGGAGCACTTACAAAGTCATTTTATGAGGACATGCATTGCCCTGATTCCAAAGCAAGATCCTGACATTATAAGGAAAGTACAGGCCTATGTTCCCAATGAATACACAGGCAAAAATTTTCAACAGAATACTGATAAACCAAATTTAACAGCACATGAAAAGGGTCATGCATCATGGTCAAGTGAGATTTATCCTTAGGATTCAAAAATGGTTCAGCGTATGCAAATCATTGTGATATGACACATTAATAGAGCGAATGATAAAAATCGGATGATCTCCATACATGCAGAAAAAAACATTTGACAAAATTCAGCATTGTTTCATGATAAAAACTCTCAACAAATTGAGTGTAGAGGGAACATATCTCAACATACTAAAGATCATATAAGCCCACATATAAGCCCACAGCTAACATCATGCTCAGTGGGAATAGTTGAAGTAATCTTCTCTAAGACCTGGAACAAGACAAGGATGTCTGCTCTTATCACGGCTATTTGATGTAGTACTGGAAGTCCTAGCCAGAGCAACTAGGTAGGAAAAAGAAATAAGGCAGCCAAATTGGAAAGGAAGAAGTAAACTTGTCTTTGTTTGCAGATGATATAATTTTATATATGGAAAACCTAAAGACTCCACCAAAAACTTGTTAGAATAAATTAAGAAACTAAGTTGTAGGATAGAAAAATCACCATACACAAATCAGTTGTCTTTCTGTACACTAACATGAACTACCTGAAAAAGAAGTAAAGTTTCATTCACAATAGCATCAAAAATAATAAAATACTTAGGCATGAACTTAACCAAAAGAGGTGAAAGACCTGTACCACTGAAAAATATAAGACATTGATGAAAGAAATTGAAGACAGAAATACATGGAAAATATCATGTTAATGTATTGAAAGAATTCATATTGTTAAAATGTCCATACTACTCAAAGCAATTTATGGATTCATTATAATTGCTATCAAAATTCTAATAGCATTTCTCACAGAAATAGAAAAAGTAGTCATAATGGAATCATGAAAGACCTAGAATAGCTAAAGCAATCCTCAGAAAGGAGAATAGGCTGGAGGTGTCACACTTCCTGATTTCAAACTATATAAAAAAGCTATGGTAACCAAATAATACGGTTCTGGCATAGACCCATGGAACAGAATTGAGAGCCTAGAAATAAACTCATGTGTATATGGTCAACTAATGTTTGACAAAGTAGCCAAGAATACTCACTGGGGATAGTGTCTTCAGTAAATGATGTTGGGAAACTGAATGTCCAAATGCAAAAGAATGAAATTAGAGCTCAATCTTTTTTTTTTTTTTTCAATATATGAAATTTATTGTCAAATTGGTTTCCATACAACACCCAGTGTAGAGCTCAATCTTAATTCATTTACAAAGATGAACTTGAAATGGATTAAAGACTTAAATGAAGACCTGAAAACACCTAGAAGAAAACATATGGAAAAAACTCCTTGATGTTGGTCTTGGCAGTGGTTTTTTGGATATGATACCAAAAGTAACAAGCAACAAAAGCTGTGAGACTATGTCAAACTAAAAAGGTTCTGTATAGCAAAGGAAACCATAAAATGAAAAGGCAACCAAAGGAATGGGAGAAAATATTTGCAAACCATATATCTGATAAGAAGTTAATATTCTAAATATTTAGAAACTCATTTATCAATAGTGTGAACAAAACAAAACAAATAATCTAATTAAAAATGGGCAGAGGACTTGAGTAGACATTTTTCCAAAGAAGATATACAAGTGGCTAACATGTACATGAAAAGACATTCAACATCACTAATCAGGGAAATGCAAATCAGAATCACAATTAGATACTCATATTTGTTGGTATGACTGTCATCAAAAAGATAAGAGATAACAAGTGTTGGTGAGGATGTGGAGAAAAGGGAACCCTTGGTGCTGTTGGTGGGAATGTAAATGGGTACAGTCATGATGGAAAACAGTATGGAGGTACCTTAAAAAAATTAAAACTAGAACTACCATAAGATCCAGCAATCCCAATACTGATTGTATAACTGAAGGATAGGAAATTAGGATCTTGAAGAGATATCTGCACACTCATATTCACTGTAACATTATTCATAGTAAGACATAGAAACAATGTTACGTATCCCTCTACAAATGAATTGGTAAAGGATGTATGGTATACATATATATAAAATGGAATATTATTCAGCCAGTGGAAGAAGAAAATCTTGCCATTTGTGACAACGTAGATAGATTGAGGGCATTATACTAAGTGAAATAAGTCAGAGAAAGACAAATACTTTATGATCTCACTTATATGTGGAATCTAGTGAACAGTAGTTGGCAGGACTGGTTGTTGGGCAAATGGAGAGATGTTGGTCAAAGAGTACAAACTTCCACTTATAGGATGAATAAGTTGTAGGGATCTTATGTACTGCATTGTTGATTGCAGTCACAACATGGTATTATATACTTGAAAGTTGCTAAGAGAGTAGATCTTAAGTGTTTTCACCACATACAAAAAAATGGCAATTACTTGAGGTTACAGAGTTATTAACTAAATTTGGTAATCATTTCACAATATATAATAGGTGTATCAAATTATCATGTTGTATACCTTAAACTTACATCATGTGTTAATTATATCTCTGTCAAGCTGAGAAAAAGAGAAATTGTTGTAATATTCAAATAGAGGCTTTAAGAAGATTTTTAAATGATTAAGAAATATCTTGGGGCACCTGGCTGGCTCAGTTGTTTAAGTGTCTGACTTTGGCTCAGGTCATGATCTTACAGTTTGTGAGTTCGAGCCCCACATCAGGCTGTCGGTGCAGAGCCCACTTCAGATCCTCTGTCTCCTCCTCTTTGCCCCTCCCCACTCATTCTCTCCCTCCCTGTCTCTTTCTCTCTCAAAAATAAACGTTAAAAAATTAGAAGATGAAAAAAAACTTTAAAAAAAAACTAGAAGAAATATCTTATAAAATGCTATAAAATATATAAATTTTTACAGTAAATATGTATTTTAGATTTACATACAAATGGAAATAAAAGTAATCAAAACAATTTAAAAATTATTTTAAAAGGTACTCTATTACCTAGAAAAGTCACTTATGTGGAAAAGCTGCATGTTTTAATTGAAATGGAGAGTGATCTGTTACAGCATATGATAGTGAGAGGCTTTTGTTGTTCACTTATGTTTATACTTCATTAGAGTTATACATTTTTTGAGGAGTTAGTAACTTTAAAGAAAACTTTTTTGTCCAGTGCCAAAGTCAGGGTCTGGTTTATTGCAGAGATTATAAATGAGTTGACTGGTACTGAAATAAAGTCTAAGGCTTGAAATTATTTTCCCAAAACATTACAAAAAATGATATGCTCTCAGGTGAGTTTATAGTTTATTTAATCCCCAGTAGAGCTGATTTATAGTGACTAAAGTTTTGTGTTTTCATAATAGGAACAAAAATCATAAAACCCATCTGGGAACCTGAGAAACATTTATTGTTGCCAAAACCCCTTGAATAATATTCTCTCTGGCCATTCTCATGTGTTTAACAAATTTGTCCCCTTCTCTGTGAGAGGACTTTTCATCTCTCTTTTCCTTTTGCTGATTCAGTGGTAGAGAACTTTTGCCAAAAGAAGAATAGTATTTCTGTATGATAAAGTGATTAAGTTGGTTTATCTCATTTCAGCTGTCTTGATCTTAAATTATGTTTATGCTCTTTAAGTTTGTGTTTTGTGAATATAGTTGACTCTTGAACAACATGAATTTGAACTGCGTGGGTCCACTTATATGTGGATTTTTTTCGACACAGTATAGTACTGTAAATATTTTCTTTTCCTTTGGTTTTCTTAATATTTTCTTTCCTGTAGCATACTTTTTTGGGGAAGGAAACAGTATGTAATATATGTAATATGCAAAATATGTGTTGATCAACTTTTTGTGTTATTGATAAGGCTTTGGGTCAACAGTAGGCTATTAGTAGTTAAGTTTTTGGGGAGTCAAAAGTTATTTGTGGATTTTGACTGTGCCAGGGGTTAGAGTTTCTAACCTCCACATTGTTCAAAGGTCAACTGAATTTTGCTTAGCATCCTAACTATCCACCCAAATCTCTTAACATCTTGATAAATTGATTTTTTTTCCAGATCATCTACTAGAGTGGTATGGCTGAAATTAAACTGAATTAGAGACTGGTGGTTAAATATTCCAAAATTAAAGCATGAAGGTAAAAAGCTTGAAGGACAAAAATTTACTCAACCTTGGGATAGTTTTGCTCCTTCTGGTGACAGTGTATTATTTTGGACTTGTCTTTGGTTGATGTCCAAAAGTTGAGCTCCCTTGTTTTGTTAGGGAGTGGATCGGACTCCACAACTCTCTAGAAAACAAGGCTTTTCCACTCCAAAGTCTAACCCTGTGCTTGTTCAAACCCTCACTCGCTGTTTGGGTGAACCTTACTCTTCTTTCAGTGGCTTATTGCCTAGAGTCTGAAAAGAAAGTTATGATTGGATAATACTTGAGTTTTGTGTTTTCTTTGTTACTCGAATGATGTGTATATGGTGGGTATGTTTTCTCTAATTTATTCCCAAAGGTATTAAAATAAAAGGAAGAGTGAAACAAATGTGGATGACACTGTTTATGTGATATCTCCTTTGAGTTCCCAATGAAATTGCACGAAATAAGTTTTTCCCCCCTTTCTTTTGTATTGTGAAATTAGCTCTCACTACTGGCACATATAAGCCTTACAGTGAGTTAGCTCCAGGAATAGTTCAACTCTAGGGAGAATTTCTAGCTCATCGGAAGACCACATCTTTGACCCTTTCTCCTTGCCTTGCCGTATCCAGTTGGTTGCCCGGTACTGCTGCTTTCACATTGAAATTCACCCTTGCTTTTGCCCTATCTCCCCTTCTTTTACTATTTTAGGGCCACATGACTGTTTTCTTAACCCATTACCTTTTAAATGGTCTCTACGTCTGCCTCAGTCCTACTTCAGTTTGTTGTAAATTACTACTTCTAGATCAGTTTTGCTAAAGCTGAGCCTAGATCATGTCAGTCCGTTACTTAAAACACTGCCAACAGAAGCAGATTCAATTTAGATCCTCCCTAGCCTGGTGATTTCCCTTCATTTTTAAAAAAAGTTTATTTATTTTTGAGAGAGAGAGAGAGAGAGGGAATGAATCACAAGCAGGCTCCATACTGTCAGCACAGAGCCCAGTGTGGGTCTCGACCTCATGAACCACGAGATCATTACCTAAGCCCTGTTGATTTCCCTTCATTTTAAGTTTAGCCCCACTACTCTCTTTCCTATGAATTACTGATAAGCCAAGGTGAAGTTCTACACCCTTATCCCTATCTACCTCTGTCTTTCCAATTTCTCTGCCTTTGGTGTCTCTCCTTCTCTTTGGAATATGTTTTGACTTTATTTCATGTGCAGATCTGATCTGTCATTTGGCAGATTTATTCTATGCCATCATGGAATGATCTTTATGTTGTCTGATAAATGTTCTTCTCGTGGTTTCTCAGGATCCTTTGATATTTATTTTTATCATGTACTGTAACATATATATACATATGTCATACTTTCCACCAGGTGTTAAGCTTCTCCTAGGTAGGCTCGTATCTAATTTCTACTTTCAGACAAGTCATGAGTCCTGGAGTGGCGATTTTGGTGTGGTAGGAGCTCAATATACATTTGTTAAATGATGAAATAAATGAATTTCTGTCTTGTGTATTCTATTGTGAGTTTTGTATCAATAACACCTCAACTCTCAGTCTGAAAAGGAAAAATGTAATACTGACCACAATTTTTGCTGAGCCTAAATTGAAAAACTCTGAGAAAGTTTAATCATGGAGACAATCAGAATGTACTCTGTTATTTAGGATAAAACTTCTGGCAAACATGCCTGTTTTTCAAGTTCTTAATCTTTTCAGTGTAGGCTATGATTATTCCCTTTAAACATCTCACAGATTTAATAATTGAACCATTGTCTTAAAGTGGTTTATAACTTCATGAAGAAACCAAACTCTTGAAATAAAAGGCCAACAAAGGTGAGAGTAATTCAGTTTCACACCTTACTTTTTTATCCATTCCTGTCATTAGAGTACAGTTTTCAAGGCTTGTGTAAAATAACAACCTATGAGTGAGACAATGAGATCTTTCTGATACTTTCATTTAAAAAATGAAAAGGGCCTCAAAAGCCATCCTTCAGCACATTTTTTTTTTAATTTTTTTTTTCAACGTTTATTTATTTTTGGGACAGAGAGAGACAGAGCATGAACGGGGGAGGGGCAGAGAGAGAGGGAGACACAGAATCGGAAACAGGCTCCAGGCTCCAAGCCATCAGCCCAGAGCCTGACGCGGGGCTCGAACTAACGGACCGCGAGATCGTGACCTGGCTGAAGTTGGAGGCTTAACTGACTGCGCCACCCAGGCGCCCCAAGCACATTGTTTTTTATTAAGCTCCATGGTAATTATGAATATTTTTAATAGTATGAATGATGCTATCTATTCTTTACCTGCTTTTTTTCTAATTTATTTTGCACAGTTTTCTGTGCTAAAGTGAATTAGATTCACTGTTGGTTATTAGAGTAATATCAAGTGATTCTTTTTTTTTTTTTTAAATGTTTACTTTTGAGAGAGAGAGAGAGACAGAGCATGAGCATGAGCATGTGCAGGGGAGGGACAGAGACAGAGGGAGACACAGAAACTGAAGCAGGTTCCAGGCTCTGAGCTGTCCGTGTAGAGCCTGATGCGGGGCTCGAACCCATGAGCTGTGAGGTCATGACCTCAGCTGAAGTTGGACGCCTAACTGACTGAGCCACCCAGGCGCCCCAATATTAAGTGATTCTTACTCCAGGTTTTTATAATGAATCAAATCCAATTAAAAATATGAAATTTACAAGTAATTATGGTAGTGGAACTATTTTGGGTATTATTTAGCTCCTGAGAGTAAAATAAATAAAACTGCACAAAAATTTGAAAAATAGTGAAAGGTGACTTTGGTCAGAATCCTCAGGAAATTTTTGTACTGTGTTTAGCTTAGTTCATTTTGCTGTGTGCTCAGATTCTGGAGTATGCCAGCATTGGACAAAGGACTGACAATATGATTACTATTTAGAGATGTTCATTGTTTGAGAAGAAATTCAACAGAATCTTGAATGTTCTCATGACATGTTTGGAATAATTTGGTAGAGACTATTTTAAATCATAAATACATTTTATATGCTAATGTCTTAAAATGTTGTTTTGCTTTCCAGATATGATATTTAAGATACTTCCATGGAAATGTCATGTTCTAATTTTTGCCAATAGTAGCATCCTATACCATATTTGTTAGAACTTTTGAAAATTGATGGATAGCCATGATGTTAATTTGCTTACTTTACCTCATTTTGATTGATTCTCTTAAATATTTCCACAGAAATGCATTTTTCATTTATTTCTTTTTTGTTGTAGGTATTTTAATGAGAGAGTCTCTTGATAAAATTTATACAAGTAGAATTGCTGTTTTGTCTTAATGGTTGAAGAATGACTTGTAACATGTACCTGATTATCTCTCTTATGTTGTGTGCTTTTTGATAAGTACACATCAATTTATTGTACCAACATTATTCTTTTTTTTTCAATATATGAAATTTATTGTCAAATTGATTTCCATACAACACCCAGTGCTCATCCCAAAAGGTGCCCTCCTCAA
>NW_024412407.1:32430126-32430382 GCF_014898765.1 Herpailurus yagouaroundi
TTTCTGTTAAGTTTCTCAGGATCCACATAAGAGTGAAAACATAGGGTGTCTGTCTTTCTCTGTATGGCTTATTTCACTTAGCATAACACTCTCTAGTTCCATCCACGTTGCTACAAAGGGCCATATTTCATCTTTCTCATTGCCACATAGTACTCCATTGTGTATATAAACCACAATTTCTTTATCCATTCATCAGTTGATGGACATTGAGGCTCTTTCATAATTTGGCTATTGTTGAGAGTGCTGCTATAAACAT
>NW_024412407.1:32430782-32503716 GCF_014898765.1 Herpailurus yagouaroundi
TAGAGAGACAGAGCATGAACGGGGGAGGGGCAGAGAGAGAGGGAGACACAGAATCGGAAACAGGCTCCAGGCTCCAAGCCATCAGCCCAGAGCCTGACGCGGGGCTCGAACTAACGGACCGCGAGATCGTGACCTGGCTGAAGTTGGAGGCTTAACTGACTGCGCCACCCAGGCGCCCCAAGCACATTGTTTTTTATTAAGCTCCATGGTAATTATGAATATTTTTAATAGTATGAATGATGCTATCTATTCTTTACCTGCTTTTTTTCTAATTTATTTTGCACAGTTTTCTGTGCTAAAGTGAATTAGATTCACTGTTGGTTATTAGAGTAATATCAAGTGATTCTTTTTTTTTTTTTTAAATGTTTACTTTTGAGAGAGAGAGAGAGACAGAGCATGAGCATGAGCATGTGCAGGGGAGGGACAGAGACAGAGGGAGACACAGAAACTGAAGCAGGCTCCAGGCTCTGAGCTGTCCGTGCAGAGCCTGATGCGGGGCTCGAACCCATGGGCTGTGAGGTCATGACCTCAGCTGAAGTTGGACGCCTAACTGACTGAGCCACCCAGGCGCCCCAATATTAAGTGATTCTTACTCCAGGTTTTTATAATGAATCAAATCCAATTAAAAATATGAAATTTACAAGTAATTATGGTAGTGGAACTATTTTGGGTATTATTTAGCTCCTGAGAGTAAAATAAATAAAACTGCACAAAAATTTGAAAAATAGTGAAAGGTGACTTTGGTCAGAATCCTCAGGAAATTTTTGTACTGTGTTTAGCTTAGTTCATTTTGCTGTGTGCTCAGATTCTGGAGTATGCCAGCATTGGACAAAGGACTGACAATATGATTACTATTTAGAGATGTTCATTGTTTGAGAAGAAATTCAACAGAATCTTGAATGTTCTCATGACATGTTTGGAATAATTTGGTAGAGACTATTTTAAATCATAAATACATTTTATATGCTAATGTCTTAAAATGTTGTTTTGCTTTCCAGATATGATATTTAAGATACTTCCATGGAAATGTCATGTTCTAATTTTTGCCAATAGTAGCATCCTATACCATATTTGTTAGAACTTTTGAAAATTGATGGATAGCCATGATGTTAATTTGCTTACTTTACCTCATTTTGATTGATTCTCTTAAATATTTCCACAGAAATGCATTTTTCATTTATTTCTTTTTTGTTGTAGGTATTTTAATGAGAGAGTCTCTTGATAAAATTTATACAAGTAGAATTGCTGTTTTGTCTTAATGGTTGAAGAATGACTTGTAACATGTACCTGATTATCTCTCTTATGTTGTGTGCTTTTTGATAAGTACACATCAATTTATTGTACCAACATTATTCTTTTTTTTTCAATATATGAAATTTATTGTCAAATTGATTTCCATACAACACCCAGTGCTCATCCCAAAAGGTGCCCTCCTCAATACCCATCACCCACCCTCCTCTCCCTCCCACCCCCCATCAACCCTCAGTTCTCAGTTTTTAAGAGTCTGTTATGCTTTGGCTCTCTCCCACTCTAACCTCTTTTTTTTTTCCTTCCCCTCCCCCATGGGTTTCTGTTAAGTTTCTTAGGATTCACATAAGAGTGAAAGCATAGGGTGTCTGTCTTTCTCTGTATGGCTTATTTCACTTAGCATAACACTCTCCAGTTCCATCCACGTTGCTACAAAGGGCCATATTTCAATCTTTCTCATTGCCACATAGTACTCCATTGTGTATATAAACCACAATTTCTTTATCCATTCATCAGTTGATGGACATTGAGGCTCTTTCATAATTTGGCTATTGTTGAGAGTGCTGCTATAAACATTGGGGTACAAGTGCCCCTATGCATCAGCACTCCTGTATCCCTTGGGTAAATTCCTAGCAGTGCTATTGCTGGGTCATAGGGTAGGTCTATTTTTAATTTTTTGAGGAACCTCCACACTGTTTTCCAGAGCGGCTGCACCAATTTGCATTCCCACCAACAGTGCAAGAGGGTTCCCGTTTCTCCACATCCTCTCCAGCATCTATAGTCTCCTGATTTGTTCATTTTGGCCACTCTGACTGGCGTGAGGTGATATCTGAGTGTGGTTTTGATTTGTATTTCCCTGATGAGGAGCGACGCTGAACATCTTTTCATGTGCCTGTTGGCCATCCGGATGTCTTCTTTAGAGAAGTGTCTATTCATGTTTTCTGCCCATTTCTTCACTGGGTTATTTGGTTTTCGGGTGTGGAGTTTGGTGAGCTCTTTATAGATTTTGGATACTAGCCCTTTGTCCGATATGTCATTTGCAAATATCTTTTCCCATTCCATTGGTTGCCTTTTAGTTTTGTTGGTTGTTTCCTTTGCTGTGCAGAAGCTTTTTATCTTCATAAGGTCCCAGTAGTTCGTTTTTGCTTTTAATTCCCTTGCCTTTGGGGATGTGTCAAGTAAGAAATTGCTACGGCTGAGTGTACCAACATTATTCTATAGAAAGAGAACTCCTGTCATTTTTTTTCTTTCTTTCTTTCTTTCTTTCTTTCTTTCTTCTTCTTCTTCTTCTTCTTCTTCTTCTTCTTCTTCTTTTTTTTTTTTTGAGGTTAGTTCATGCAGGCTTGGTTAATAGAATATGAAGTGAGATCTTACGGGGTGGCAGAGAATGTTTGGTTTAGCCTGGGGGCATATGGAGAATGGGCTATTTCTTCACAAAGAATTTTTAAGAATCTTAGAATGGTTTGCCACTGTAATTATGAACAACTGTAGCTTGCTTAATTTTTATTTTCTATTTTAAATGCTCAGATTATTTTACTTTCATCTATAAAATGTTAAAAGTATAGTCTAATTAAAATAGTATGTGTCTAAGAAATACTTTTGGTCCATTTAGTTTCTTTTTCCTTTTCCTACCTAATCAAAAGGTGTGTAAACCTAGAAAACATGCAGAGAGCCCTGGACCTTCTCTTTTTGTCATTTTTCACTATTATTTCATATTTTCCCTAGTATTATTGTCTTTTTTAATGTTTATTAATTTTGAGAGAGAAATTGAGAGAGACAGCATGAGCAGGGGAGGGACAGAGAGAGAGAGACAGAAAGAGAGAGAGAGAGAGAGAGAGAGAGAGAGAGAGAATTCCAGACAGGCTCCCTGCTGTCAGGGCAGAGCCTGACATGGGGTTGGATCCCACAAACCCTGAGGTTATGACCTGAGCTGAAATCAAGAGTCAGACGCTTAACTAACTGAGCCACCCAGGCACGCTTCCTCTGTATCATTGTTAAGATGACTTTATGAGACAACTGTCAATATTGTTTAATGTTAGCTATTCACCTATATGAGTAGGAAAAAAGTTTTTCCTTTATGGGTGTGTGTGGATAGACAAACCACTGCTTTGATAGAAGGAGATTATATTTGCTTGATATTAATATTAAAACATTTTTTTCTCCCTTTAAATAATTGGCTTCTGATGGGGTGTCTGTGTGGCTCAGTCGGTTAAGCATCTGACTTCGGTTCAGATCATGATCTCACAGTTCATGAGTTTGAGCCCTGCGTCAGGCTCTGTGCTGCTGACAGCACAGAGCCTGGAACCTCCTTGGATTCTGTGTCTCCTTCTCTTTCTCTGCCCTCCTCTGGTCAAGCTTTCTCTCTCTCTCTCTCAAAAATAAATAAACATTAAAAAATTTATAAAAATTGGCTTCTGATAATTTTGTGACTTAAAGTATCAAGAACCCAACTTTTAAAGTGGTATTCTTTAATATTTTGTAAATACTACATACCCAACTTGGTATATTTTTCTGGGTAATTGCTATTATCTCTGTTTTAGAATTCACATATCCCATTCTTCCTCCATTTCCACAGGATTATTCAGTAATTAAATTTTTTTTTTCAACGTTTATTTATTTTTGGGACAGAGAGAGACAGAGCATGAACAGGGGCGGGGCAGAGAGAGAGGGAGACACAGAATCGGAAACAGGCTCCAGGCTCCGAGCCATCAGCCCAGAGCCCGACGCGGGGCTCGAACTAACGGACCGCGAGATCGTGACCTGGCTGAAGTCGGACGCTTAACTGACTGCGCCACCCAGGCGCCCCAAGTAATTAATTGGATAGCCTGGAACAGTCTTTAACAAGTTGGATATCTCCAAGATTCCTTCCCCAGGTCTAATATTCTACAAGTCTTTGATTTTAACTTACACTTCTTCTCAACTACGGCTGAAAGGTAGCACCAGTCTAATTTTTAGGGTAATGTTTACCCTTTCTTACATTATCCTTTTTTTTTTTAATTTTTTTTTAATGTTTATTTATTTTTGAGACAGAGAGAGACAGAACATGAACAGGGGAGGGGCAGAGAGAGAGGGAGACACAGAATCTGAAACAGGCTCCAGGCTCTGAGCAGTCAGCACAGAGCCCGACGCGGGGCTCAAACTCACATACCGCAAGATCGTGACCTGAGCCGAAGTTGGACGCTTAACCGACTGAGCCACTCAGGTTCCCCATTTCTTACATTATCCTAAATTGAGTGGAAAACTATTTGTAAAATAACAACCCCAAAATATCTAGCTTTTACTCTCTGGGGAAAGATAATTGTAGAATACTTTTTTTTTTCTATTTGATATGTTTTTACTTTGGAAAACCCTATTGGGAAAGTGGATTTCCAGACAGCTTGAAACTGACAAATGGGCATTTTGACAGGTATTCCTGGAAGGAGAGCTACAACCACCAATCATTTCAGTTTCCTTATTACAACAACTATGTTTAGTAGAGACTAAGACATATCACAGTTTGACACAAGTATTTTGTGTTGGGGGATGGGTGAATATAAAACTTTTTTAATGTATTGGAAAAATAGGGCATTTGCTTTGCTATCAGGAAGAATAGAGAAACTAACAATGTTGGTATGAAGTACTTTTTTATGGCTTCAGCGTGACCTGTTATTGTGAACTTTTGTGTCTTCCATTCAGTAGGATGTTCCTAGAGGAGGGTTTAATTTGTACTGTTCTTTGTCATTTAATGGATTTGTCCTCTGTACAACCTGTGGCTTTAGAACAGAAAACTTCAAAGTAAATGTTAGCAGAAACAAATTTTGTGGGATTCTTTTTTTTTTTTTTTTTTTTTTTTTGCATAAAATACCACTGGTAAGTAGTATTCTCCAGACCTCAGTGGAAGTAGTCTATTTCTAGAAAATTAATTTGTGAACAAGATAGACCTGAACTCTCTTGGTTCTATTTACATCTCATTCTCTTTCCATTTTATAAGCTTCTCATTAGCATGAATGCATTTTAAATAATATTCTTTAGGGCTCCTTAACTGTAGAAGCACAGTGTTGGTTTTTGAGTGGAATACAAGAAGCAATCTTGCAGTCTCTTGTTCTTCACTTCACACCAAATGTAAGCAGCTGCCACATTGTTTTTCTCCACCACCGTCATCACTGTCGCTGCTGCCTTCTTCATCAAAAATAAGAGATATTTGACTGATTTGTAGGATTTGTGAAAAATAGAAATCCTAGAATCTTACAAATGTGACTTGGTGTTTAAAGTTAGAGGAAATGTTATGAATAGCTACAGCTTAAGACTAATTCCATGGGACGCCTGGGTGGCTCAGTCGGTCAGGCATCCGACTTCAGCTCAGGTCATGATCTCCTGGTTCATGAGTTTAAGCCCCAGGTTGGCTCTGTGCTGACAGCTCCGGAGCCTGGAGCCTGCTTCGGATTCTGTATCTCCTTCTCTCTGTCCCTCCCCCGCTCGTTCCCATTCTCTCTCTCTCAAAAATAAATAAACATTAAAAAAAAGACTAATTCCTTTTGATAGTAGTGATTGAGTGATTTTGCCTATTTCAGAGAATCAAGTTTAGATGTGTATGTGAATGACCCTATGGAGTCTTATTTCATTTGTTTGAGCCTGGATCAAAATCAGTTTCATTTAGCTTTTAACTTGGACAAGGGTCTTATGGTCGGTAACACATTCTTTTTTTTCCTTAAGCTTCTTTTTTAAACACTGAGACAAATCATCGAAGAGCATTAATTTCTCTGATAAAACTTTTCTCCAAGTGTAGACATATATCTAAAACAAAAATACTATTGCCTTATAGAAGACTTTTGTAATTTCTTCAATTCCCTGTATAATGATCACATTGTTTTATGAAGAAATTTGTTTCTCCAGTTTTTGCTTTTTTTTTTTTTGCTGCCATCCTATTTCTCCCTATTTCATCCCCAGTCATTTCAACATCTCATACTTTTATCCTACTTTATCTAGTTGAAGCTTTACCAAGCCGAGAAAATACAATCTTTATGACTTACAGTCATAGACTTAAGAGAGAAGAGGTCTTTAATAGAATTCCTACTGATCTTGGCAAGTTTCTTAATTTTATGCTTTTGCCTAGAACCTTGTTGATTTGAACAGATTGTCTCTTGACCTCCCATCTACCTACTGCTAGCTTTTCTGATGAAGTATCTTTTATACTCCAGCATTGTACAAATACTATGCTGAGTATTGTTATGGATAAAAAAAAAATGAGTAAGTCATGGTTTGTTTTACTGTAGCAGGGAAACGACTTAGAAGATAAATAATCTTATATATTTTAATAGAAAATTATGGAGGCTTAAATAAGTGGAGGAGGCATGGGATAGTATGTCCTGAGTGTGAAATGAGTCTGGAATTTGTGACTTTGAAGTCTAAATTAGAACAGTGGCATTATGTTGTGGAAGGGCTACACTAAAATTTTATACCAGGCTAAAATGGGATGGAGAAAGGAAGATGCCATGTACCAGGTGTCTGTGTAGCCTTGTGAATTTGTCTTGTTTTAGTTTTATCATCTAGGTGAGAGGAGCATAATTACCTTTACAAAGCCGCTTAGAGTTGAGAATCTTTGAGTATTTTCCATTAAGAATCCGAGGTCCCTTGTTGTAAATACAGCACCATCACTGTGGTGCAAGATGGTAGGTTGCCTTGAATGTCAAGTCTGTTCCTGCCTCTCATTCTCATGCCCTAAGGATCCTTTGTTGGAAGACTAAGGCAACTGTCAGGCTATTTCTGTGTTCTCTAATAGGTGCAGTGTCTCCGTTTAGTTTGGAACTGATCCAGATGTGTCATCCTTAGGGTTCTTAAATATTATTGCCTTGCCTTGTTTTTTCTACATTCCATTGCCTTGCCTTGTTTTTATGGCCAACTTGGAAAGTTGAGTGTTCGAACCCAGTCAGATGTCATTATTTGATATTAGCATACACACCTATTCTTCTTTTTACCCAGCTATGATTATGACTTGTCTTCTTCCTAAAAAAAACTCTCTATTTTAAAATATAAGTCTGTATCAGAAACATCTAATCATAATTTTATAGTGAAAACACAACTTGAAATTTAAAAGAGCTTGAGAATTTTTTTAGTATAGAAGATTTAATTTGTGGATGCTTGTATCTTTTTATTTATTTATTTTTCATTTCATTGTAACTTTTTTGTATATTTTTAAATTCATATTAAATACATTAGACATTCAGCATGTTGTATAAAATCATTTCTGTGTTGAAGCAGATCAAGATTCTGAAAATATAGCTAATTGCTATGTTAAAAGCATTGTATAACTAGGATGTTAACTAGGCTGAATATGGTGATCATTTTGTAATATATACAAATATTGAATCATAATGTTGTACACCTGAAACTAATATAATGTTATATGTCAACTATACCTCAATAAAAAAAAAAAAAAGTAGGAGCGGCGCCTGGATGGCTCAGTTGGTTGAATGACTCTTGATTTTGGCTCAGGTCATGATCTCATGGTTTGTGAGATAGAGCCTTGCATAGGGTTCTGTGCTGACAGCGTGGAGCCTGCTTGGGATTCTGTTTCCCTTTCTCTCTGCCCCTTTCCTGCTGGTGCTTGCTCTCTCAAAATAAATAAACATTAAAAAAAAGGATATCTGGAAATAGTAAAAAAAAATGGGGGCATGATATAACTTTATTCGTCAAGAAGTAATCCTTTTTTTTTTTAATTTTTTTTAATGTTTATTTATTTTTGAGACAGAGAGACACAGAGCATGAACGAGGGAGGGTCAGAGAGAGAGGGAGACACAGAATCCGAAGCAGGCTCCAGGCTCTGAGCTGTTAGCACAGAGCCCGACGCGGGGCTCGAACTCACCGACTGTGAGATCATGACCTGAGCCGAAGTCGGCCGCTTAACCGACTGAGCCACCCAGGCGCCCCCATCAAGAAGTAATTTTGCTTCCCAATTAAATGAACAGATTTTCCATTTTTAGTGTGTTTTTTTTTTTTTGTTTTTTTTTTTTTTTTTTTTTTCAGTCTCTACACCCAGCACAGGGCTTGAATTTACAACCCTGACATCAAGAGTTGCATACTCTACCAACTGAGCCAGCCAGGCCTCTACAGATGTTCTTTTTTAAACTTAATCAGTTAATCAAAACATACTTTTGGGGATACTTTTGGTGTATCATAGCACTCTGTTGGTTCCTGTGTGAAATCCATTGAAAATGTAGGGTTATATAGTACCAAGCCACAAAACATGAAACCAAAGCTAATTTTGATAATCTGATTTATGTGAGAAGTATACTGTATACTAGGTATTAAGAAGAAAAACAATTACTTCCCCCATATCTTTCTATTAAAATTTTTTTAAACCTATGGAAAAGTTGAATGAATGGTACATACAGTAAACACCCATATATGCTTCATCTAAATTCCTCAGTGTCAACACTGTATCATATTTGAATGATGTTTTTTTCTCCCTCCCCCCATATGTGTGTGTTGTGCATCTGTATATAGATATACATACATGTATGCTTCTTTTTTTCCCTTAATCATTTCATTGTAAGCTGTAGATATCAGGGTGCTTAATCCCTGACTACATTACCTCCGAATTACAGGACATTCTCCTACATAACCACTGTACCACTTTTATAATAAAACATTTTTAATAGTGATTTTGTACTATCACCAACTATATAAGCCATTTTCAAATTTCTCCAGTTGTACTAAAATTGCCTTTCATGGATTTTGTTCATTTGCATGAGCTAGGATCTAACAAGGCAGATGCATTGTATATGCTTATCCTGTCTTTTCTGGACAGGCCTCCTCTGATCTATACCTATGCTGTCCAATATGATAGCCACTAGCTGTATGTGACTAAATATAAGTAGATTAAAATGAACAAAATTAAAAACTTAGTTCCTTAGTCACACTAGCTCCACTTCAAGTGCTCGGTAGTCATATGTGGCTAGTGGCCACTCTGTTGGACATCACAAATTCAGACCACTTCTATCATCAGAGAAAGTTCTATTGGACAGATCTAGGACATGTCCCACCCCCTTTGTCTTTCATGAAATTTGATTTATTGTTTTGAAGCATTCAGGCTTGTTGTCTTGTTGAATTTTCCACATTATGAGTTTGACTTGATTGCTCCTTAGTGATTTGATTCCGGTTGTGGCAGATAATTTCTTTCAAAGAAAGCTGCATTAATATATTTAGCCCATCTCACCTGAGAGGTGGAGCCTTTGTTCCCTCCCTGTGGGAGGGCATGATGGGCAAGGACTTGTGCCAGCTGATGATTGCAGTCCGGTGGAAGTATGCCATATGCCTTAAAACTTCCTCATTCACTCCTGGAATGCTTACCTTTGGGACCCAACTACCACCTTGTGAGGAAGCCTAGGTCTTATGAAGATGTTACACAGTACCAGTTCAGGTCTCAGCTGACAACCTGATGTGCCAGTGAATGGGCCTTCAGATGATTCAGTTCTTCTAGTTGACGTCTTAGATGTACTACAGTAGAGACATGCAGTCCCAGCTGGGGTCTGTCTGAATTCCTGATGCACAGAAACAGAGAAAGCTCATAGATTATTGTTATTTTTTCAAGTTGCTAAGTTTTGAGGAATTTTCACAGTAATTCTGAGCTGTGAAATGAGCAGTAAATAGCTCATACACAGATTAAACAATTTAGCAAGGGTGCTACATTAGTGATGGTGTGAATTTCCTATTGCATCACATCAGGAGGAATGTGACGTCAGTGTGACTTAACTGGTGATGTTTGATCACGATCACTTGGTTAAGGTGGTATCCATCATCTCTCTCCATCATAAATACCTTTTTCCTTTTGCAATTAATAAGTAACATGAGGGAAGTGTAACTTTGCAAATAATATAAGCTTCCATCAAGTTCTGTGTCAACATTTCACTCTATGCTGTTGTTTTGAGTGGATTTAAAAATGGAAACAATCTTAGAAATCATTTTACTCTTGTCATTTTGCACCCTGATTTAATAAATATTGTTAGGTTTCCATTGGAGATACTGCCTTGAAAATAGGGACATAGAAATACAAGAGATTTGATTTTATAGCCTTGGAGCTTATGGATGAAAACTAACATGACTGGAATTCACAAGGGTTGACCGAGTGGTACATTTGTGTTCCAAGATGATTCAACTAAGATATTTTATTTTCCAAGAGAGTAAAATGATGTCATTATGGTAACTGTATACTGGAATTTAAGACTGGTCATTGGTGCTGCCTGAATTATACTTTTATCAGGCAGGTTTGAAATTAAAAACAGATTTTTTTTAAGTGCACTTTTATATTAGAAGTTCTATGAGTTTTGATGTATCTTTTTCTAAATGTAGAAATGTATGTGTTTTAAAATACAAATCTATCATGGCCCAAATTTCTTATTATTAAATACTTAGTGAATAGTAATGTTTATGAATTAAAGACTGTAAGGATACTGTTGTGTGATATTTATTTATTTATTTAAAGTTTATTTATTTATCTTGAGAGAGAGAGAGACAGCATGAGCAGGGGAGGGGCAGAGAGAGAGAATCTCAAGCAGGCTCCACACTGTTAGTGCAGAGACCAATGCGGGGCTTGAACTCAAATCATGAGATCATGACCCACGCCGAAATCAAGAGTTGGACACTCAACTGACTACACCACCCGGCACCCCCATTGAATAATATTTTAAAGCTATGGGGTACAGTGCTTTAAGGAACCTTGGTAGCATCAAACATAGGGCCCAAATAGTTGTTGAGGGAGTTCTATACAGATGAACCATGCTTCACACCCTCTGTTACTTGATTATGAATAGAATACATAATAAATGATCTCTATGGGGATTTAAAAGTTCTGTCAATAAGAACCATCATCTTCTTATAGTTGTTTGTTTATTTTGTTCTGGGATATAAGAATGATAGAAGCACTTTTTGTTTGATTT
Source organism: Herpailurus yagouaroundi (assembly GCF_014898765.1). Taxonomy (NCBI): domain Eukaryota; kingdom Metazoa; phylum Chordata; class Mammalia; order Carnivora; family Felidae; genus Herpailurus; species Herpailurus yagouaroundi. The sequence goes on from NW_024412407.1 coordinate 32,441,945, forward strand.
GTTTTGAAAATGGTAAATTTACAGGTTTATCTGTTCTGAATTCTTTTTTTAAACTTTTTTTTTTTTCAACGTTTATTTATTTTTGGGACAGAGAGAGACAGAGCATGAACGGGCGAGGGGCAGAGAGAGAGGGAGACACAGAATTGGAAACAGGCTCCAGGCTCTGAGCCATCAGCCCAGAGCCTGATGCGGGGCTCGAACTCACGGACCGGGAGTTGGTGCCCTGGTTGTATTGGGCGGTTTAACCCCTTGCCCCCCCCGGGGCCCTTTTTTTTTTTTTTTTTTTTTTTTTTTTATCTGTTCTGAATTCTATTTACAGTTCTTGGTAAGACATACAATACAAATAAGAAGGAATAAATCCCACACTATAAAATCCTGGAATCATAACTGGGTTTCTGACAGATTAGTAATGTGAAAAAAGTACTAAATGTGCCACATTATGTATTGTATAATCCAAACAGTTGTACATGTGGTTCTTGAAATGGTGTTAAACTTTCCCCAAAGAATGACTTCATCCCTATCTGTGTTATGAAAACACAGTAAAAATGTTAAAACTTTTTCAGCAAGTTCCTATTGTGAATTTGGGATGTTGGGATTTCCTCATTCTAAAAACACTCCTTTAAGCCCTGCAATAAGGATTGATTTCTGCTATTTATTGCTTTAATCATTTTAGTGTATCATAATGGGTCTACTTAGAGTACTTCATTGTTGTCTCTTTTTGGTGAAACTCTGTTGTTTAGACAACTCTGCTAATGTTATTAAGTTCATGATATTTAATTCCTCTGTGGACTATACAGTTTCATTTGTTACTTGCTCTCAGACTGAATATTTAGCAACATTTTCTTCCATGTAACTTTGGTTACAGGAAAAATTCCAGGACAGAGTGAATGGAGCAATCAACTACTTAGAGAAGAGTATCAGAGTACAACTCTTGCTAAGTAAAATGGTGTACCTTTAGACAGAGGGGAAATGTGATTGGAGCTCCTTCGGAATCATATAAAATATGTGAGTAATGGTAGTTAGCTGGGGAAAGAGCAATCAAAATATAAATGAGTTCTGGAAAGTGGAAAATGCTAAGGCATGTGATGATAGGAAGGCCTCACTCTGGGATGGTGAGATAAATGTGCAAGAATACGGGATTATTTAAGAAATGGAGCAAAACTGAGGAGTGAAGAGTCAATGGAGGGATAGAAAGAGATCGTTAGGGTAGGTGTGAATGTTGGCAGACAGGAAAGGAGGAGAGGAGAGAGGAAGCCTGTTAAATTTTGAAGCAGAGCTGTAAGCTTGGGTGCTTAAGAAACAGAAACTAGTTTAAGGATTTGCTGAGTGGGAAACCTATAGAATGAGACATCACTGCTTCAGGTGGTTGCAAGATGAATACTTTCAAGTGTCTGGAGAAAGGGCTGGTTTTCCACAATCTCAAGACAGAAAGCATTGGCTGACAAACTTTGAAAGGCTCCAAAAGTGTGCCTACATGTGAGTCATGCCCTCTACATGGACCTTTGGTAAATGTCATCCAAATACAACTATTCGAATGGAGTCTGATGCAGGCCTCGTTTCTAAGAAAGGTGAGATCGTGGCCTGAGCCGATACCAAGAGTTGGACACTTAACTGACTGAGCCACCCAGGTGCCCCACTCTCCTGACATCTTTAGCCAGTAGGATCAAGCACACTTGACCTCAGACATACCATTTCTGGGTACGTGCACATCAGGCCAGTGAGGTATTTTGGTGGAGAGGGTAGTAAGGGTGAGGAACTGTGGTCTCAAGGACTTAGGCGTTAGAGGGAGAGCACTCCTTTCCTTCAGAGGGAAAGAGGGAGAAGAGAGTAAGTGGCAGGAATTCCCAGGGAGCCCAATGATTGCCCTGGCCTCTTCACATCACAACATCACAACATCACATTACACGTTGCTGAGCCAGTCTATATCCCTGTCTCTAACACATGGGGAAAAAGTAAAGCTAATATTGTTGCTCATAGAGATTTTTTTTTGGGGGGGTGCGGTTCTTTCATGTATTTTGTTTACATTTTTAGCTAAATCTTATGGATAGTTTGCTTGAAATACATGGAGTTGGGTGTTCAGGGACAAGAGTTATCATATCCAGTTACGGAAAACGTTTGAGCGTTATTTGGATGTCTTTATCTGTGTTAGCATACATGACTGTTAACTCTGTTCACCCAGGATCTAAAGCTGAATACCTATTCACTTATTCCCCATTTACTATTCAGCCATGTCAACTACTATATCCTCAGATGAGCTACTAAATAAAACAGGAATATCTTATTATGTGACTCATCCTTCTGTTTTTTCCCCTGTATTTCAGATTTATAATGGTGTGGTGTGAAGAGATCCAGGATTTCCATTTCTGCTTTCCCTTTCCTGCCAAGCTCATGACCCCTGCCAATTCCATCCTTTCCTTCCATTTGCCTGTTTTGGTTTGGGTTCTGGACTCTTTGGGAGTTTATAGAACAGGAGCCATTTACACTCCCCCCCCCCCCGCCCCCAAATGGGACAAGTGTCTTAATTGAGGTCAGGCCAACACCAACTGTGACAGAATCTTCCCCTCATCCGCCTGGCACAGGGGAAGAATTCATACACTAGAAGAATGGCATGAAACTGTGCCTCCTAACAGTGGCCATTGGGATAAAGCTAATGCCCAGTTGGAGGCACAACACAGTGACTTCTTTTGCCAGGCTTGATTGTTCTGCTTGGTTCCAAGCCAGATGGCAACCTGGTGGGTGACCCATTGGCTCTCGCCTTTCCCCAACCCACTCATGTCTAAGATAAAATGTCCAGCTCTCCCTTTGCAGGACTTACCCTGTGGAAACAGTAATTGCCCTCACTGTTACTTGATATTTACATAATTTTGTTTAAATTTGTAACTATAGTACTATCAATATGACTTTATTAGTAGTGTGAAAGCTTCAGATTGCTTGCCAGAATTCAAGAATGAAATCCATTTAACATGAGGATGTTTAAAGTACTAAAAGAACTTCGGGATTGAGCGTAGGAGAGGAAGTGTGAAGATGTGAATTATTGAACTAGTGTGGTATATGTGCTATAAAAAGTTATTTTGATCACTAGAAATACTTGTACCGAGGTTTGCAGTCGTTTTTAATACCTTTTATCCTTCAGTCACTCTCTGACATATGTAAGTCAGAAATGAACACCCCAGGTTTCCCTCACGTGGACATATATCTGCTGCCTCTGAAGGTACTTAGGCTTTTGTGCCTGGATTATTGTATAATATTCAGGATGCCTTATTTGAACAATGATAATAGCTGTTATCTATTGATAACAATGTATAGCTGTTATGATTTGTTTTTAAGTCTGAAATGTAGTTGGAGGTATATGAAGAAATCAAGAGAGAATTCTGAAAAACAAAGTCCTGATCGTTTTGCAGAACTTCATCTGCATAGGTCTTCCATTTTAACACTAGCTTTGCTTTCTGCGATGATGATGCATTACTAATAGCATTTTTACAGTTACATTTTATTTAATTAAAAAATCTTCTCGAAAGTAACAGAGAAAGCCCAGGAACTTTATTGATGATATTTCTGGACACACTTTTGTTTTTAAACAAAGCTGAATTACTTTGGTAGGTTTGGGGAGAGAACACTTATTCCTGCTAGCCAACACTGGGGTCTCTTATTTACCACTGGATTTGCAGCTGTAGGAAATATCCTGATTTCTTAAGGATCCAGTTACAGCCTGAAGCACATTTCTGTAAGATACAGTGCTGTAAATAAATGGCCGTTATCCTACAAATGCTTTTGCTGCCATGTCACTGAAATGCTACTAATATTGCCAGTGTCATTATAAAAGTAATGATTGCCTTGCCTTCCTATGGGATTTTATGAAACGAAATAAGATAGTAGATTCAAAAGTATTTTTAAAGATTATAGGTGATCAGGGGTGCCTTTGTGGCTCAGTCCATTAAGTGTCCGACTCTTGATCTTGGCTCAGGTCATGATCTCACGGTTCGTGAGTTCGAGCCCCAGGTTGGGCTCTGAGCTGATAGCGCGAAGCCTACTTGGGCTTCTCTCTCTCTGCCCCTCTTCTCCCTCCCTCCCTCTCTCTCTTGCTCTCTCTCTCTCTCTCTCTCTCTCTGCCTCTCTCTCTCTCTCTCTCTAAATAAACAGAAAACAAAAAGACTGTAGTTGATCAATAAATGTAAAGAGACATACTACAATTTAACTTTTCTACTATTTTATCACAGCTAACATCACTATTAACATCTTCACTGTTGAAGTATAATTTCTCAGGTCTAATATCCTCTATTTACTGACTAATTTACCAGGAAAGGGAAGGCACATCATGCCAATTGGTAATCTAGAATTTATAATTGGAGATTTTTTTTTTTAATTTTCTTCGGGAATCTGAGGCCTCAATGTAATAATAATTTTGACTTTGAGCCCCTAAATTTCTTTACCCCCCTAAGTTTTATTGAGGTATAATTGATAAGTAAACATTGTATGTATTTAAAGTGTACAATGTGATGGTTTGATATACGTATACCTTGTGAAATGATTACTACAATGAAGTTAATTAACACATCCATCACCTCACATAGTCAACTTTTTTTTTCTTTTTTTTTGGTGTGGTGAGAACACTTAAAATCTACTCTCAGCAAATTTCAACAATACAAAACAGTATTATTAACTCTAGTCTTCATGCTGTACATTGGATCCCCAGAATTTATTCATCTTATAGCTGGAAGCTTATATCTTTTGACTAGCATCTCCCCTCTACCTTCTATCCCCCAAGCCCCTGGCAACCACCATTCTACTTGCTGATCTGTGAGTTTGTCTTTTTTTAGATTTCAGGTATAAGTGAGATTATACAATATTTGTCTTGCTCTGACTTATTTCGCTTAGCATAATGTCCTCTAAGTTCATTCATGTTGTCTTAAATGGCAAGATTTCCTTCTTTCCATTGGCTGAGTAATATTCCTATGTGTATATATATATCACATTTTTTCCTTATGCATTCATCCCTTGATGGACACTTAGGTTGTTTCTATATCTTGGCTATTGGGAATAATGCTACAGTGAAAAAGGGGGTGTATCTCTTTGAGGTACTGCTTTTATTTCCTTTGTATATACACCCAGAAGAGATTGTTTCCGGAATGTGATTGCTAGATTATATGGTAGTTCCATTTTTATTTTTTGAGCAATCTCTACTGTTTTCCATAATGGCTCTACCAGTTTGCATTCCCACCAACAGTGAATAAGAGCTCTCTTTTCTCTGCACATTTGCCAACACTTGTTATCTCTTGTTGATGATAGCCATCCTAACAGGTGTGAGGTGATACCACGTTGTGGTTTTGATTTGCATTTCCTTGATGATGAATGATGTTAAGCATCTTTTGTGTATTTGTTTGCCACTTATGTGTCCTTGTGGGAAAAATATCTATTCAGGTCCCTTGCTCATTTTAAAAATCTGATTATTTTTTGCTATTGAGTTGCGTGTGTTCTGTATATGTTTTGAACATTAACCTCTCATCAGATATATGGTTTGCAAAGATACATTCCTTTTCATTTCATTGCTGAGAGTATATGACTTCTCCTTAAAGGCTGTACCCAGTCCTGAGGGGCCAGCTCTGTCCTTTGGAGAATTTTAAGAACCCCGACTCATTAGCTTCTTATTTGATATCAAATAATGTTACTGTTGGTTCTTTGTGTTAACTTTGTGCATCAGCCTGATAACTGGGTTTCCGTCTTGCTTGTATGGTGACTACCCCAGGCCTAGTCACAGATTTCCTATATTGACTACTTGTCTTGGCCTTAAAAATCTGCCCAGAATCTCTTAATTCTCTTTGGTTTCTTAACTTGAGCTGACCACCCCCCCCCCCCCCCCCCCTCCCCTACCCACACACCCCCCAGATTTAAGTCTTGCTTGAGTCCCAGTTTCTTCACTAGCAGTCCAGCTAACATGTTATCTGAACTATGGTGTAAATGGAATTTGGTAGGACTGGTACTAAGGAGAAGGGGGAATGTCTAGGTGTACAGAGGAGAGGGGGAAATTGACATGAACAGAGAAGAAAAGTATGAAAGGACCAGTACATGTCTTCATTCATAACGTTGTGAACTTTGTAAAGGAAAGAAATCTTACCCGTTGTTTACTGCTCTGTCTCTGTATAAGCCCAGCATTTAACCTATCCAGTAAATATTTGCTGAATGATTGTTTGGGGGATACACTGAATTGACTGGTTTGCCTGGAGGGCACTTCAGTGTGAACTTTTAGGGACGGGGATCGACTTCAGCCTTGTTTACTGCTAGAGCTGTACATATTTTTGTTGAATGAATAAGTATTGGGATCACTGGAATTGACACTAGCATTCTGAAATCGATAATGCAGAATCTCAAATGTCATGCCAAGGATTTGGGTCTCATGATAAGAAAGGAAGCAGAGGTGTGGATCTTATTATCTCCATCTGCTGCCTAATGTGATAAGAATTTTGTTCTTTAAGTATACTCTTATTTACACTAAAGCATTCAGAAAGAGAATTCTTTTGATTCTGAGGAAAAGGAGGTCTATTTTTATATAAGATCTTCCTTTTTGAGTTAATTTAAGTCCAATATATAAATAGGTAGATATGCTTCTAAAATATGCTTTTAAAAATTTGCTTTTTGGCTAGTCAACACTTTTATACACACCAATTCCAGAAATATATTTCTTTTTAATATCGTGTGAATAACAGCTCTCCTTTCAAGTACTCAACTAGGAGATGAAAGGCATCCACTGTTTTCATTCTTGCTGGTCTATTTTGGCATTCAGTGGTGTTAAGCAAGTATTCACTGCTTTAGGCTCCTTGAATCTGGGCTCTGAAGTGAGTGCTTCTATGTGTCAGACTCACATCTTCATCCACCTTTATCTCTGCACTCTGGTGTGGGCCATTTTAAGCCATAAGGATGTATAGTTTCCAAATACTATACTACTGTGGGAAAGTGAAACCTATCCAGAGGACAAATTGAATGATCCTATTAAAGAGGACGGTTATCTTGATAGATGTTACACTTAAAGGAATTTCTTCTCAATGTTTTACCTTCAGAGAGTGCTTGTACTGCTTATGGGATCAAATCGTCCCTGATTGGGATAAACATCAGCTTCATGTGTAACTTTGAGAATTTTTTTCTCTTTTTCTTTTCTTTTTTTTCTTTTTTTTTTTGGTGCATGTTTGTCCACCATAGGATAGAGCATAGAGCTAGGCTTGCTAATCAAGAGGAATTGCTTCCGCCAGGTATGACTTAAAACCAGAGCTGGAATTAGGGCAGGGCCATGGCAAGAGCACACCGAACACCAGAATGACAGGTGTGTCCTCTACAGGGTACGAGATCACTGTCACTGTTGGCTCCCTGCTCTCTCTCTGTCTTCATCCAAGCACCCGGCAGGTTCAGAAAGATCGAGTCCAATTCTCCAGGCAGTCGTCCTCAGCAGGAGGGAACCGAGGAACGTTATCATCTGAAATCATGGACTTAGGAGGCAAAAGCCTGGAAGCTTGAGGTTTTCGAAATGTAAATATTCTGTGGCAAGTGATTAATTTTTCTTAGATGAATTACTGTAGCCACTCTAGATTTTGTTTACTGTGGGAGCTGATTCTTTTTAGGCATACTGATGTATAATAGCACAAGTAAAATCTCCCAACTAATGTTGGAAAACTTAGAAAATAGAAAATAATCATCTATAATTTTAAGATACAAAATTGTTAATATTTTGTATTTGATTTTAATGATGAACACAATTATTGCTCTGCCTTGTTTTGAGGCGGATAATTTATTTTTCCACCAATGCTATCATAATTGTTGTCATCCTCCTCCTCAAATATTTACTAATTCCTGGCTAATACACAAGGAAAGTTCCAGGAAGAGTGGAGAAGATAAATAAATGGAAGATGTGGCTTCTTTTTTTTTTTTTTTTTTTTAAGAAGATTATTTTCTATTTAGGACTGAACATATGTCCTGGGAAAATAAAATATATGATTTATTCATAACATCCATGATTATTAAGCTCCTTTATGTGCTAGTCACTGTCCTCAGTGTGTGAGAAATCATGTTGAATAAAATGTCGTTTCTATGTTCAACTTAATGTCCAGGGGAGATAATAGACAAGCAAATCGGAATTTCAGTAAATTGGAGTGTGTGAATTGTTAGTGAAGTGCCCCAGAGAGAGTGCTTGCTATAGGAAGACAGTGCATTGAAAGAGGTATTGAATAACGTACTGGACAGTTTGGATGCCAGAATAAAAACATTCTTGTAAGTACTTGCTTCTTACGTTGCTCCTCAGTGAGAGTCTAAGGCATAACTCTAAGTAGTCAAGTAATAAAAACATTTTGGTAACAATGTGAAAGTAATATAGTTCAGGGATGGATCTTGTGAAATTTGGTTAAATGGGCCTTAAATTCTTTCTAGTACCAATTGTCTTAATATTTGCTTTTGTCAGGAGTTTAACATCAACATTTGACAAGTGCACAAAGTGCTCAGGTTCTGTGGTGTAGGTTGAAAAGGAGACCTTATATTTTATATTCTAGGTTGGCAGGTGTCAAGGTTAGTATTCCATTATGAAATTTAAGAACTGATCTGCATTCTTTTATTTAGGCAATGCATGTTTCCACCTCTGCAAGGAGGGAATTTGATGAAAGAGAAAAAGCTTACATCCATTATACCTTGGATATTTTGTCTCTATTTGCCATGAAACTTGTAGAATAGAATTTTTACAGCCAATTTTTCTATTTTACACCAACTTGGTATATTTTATTTTCTTTATGTCAGATGAAAGAAATGAGAACTTACTTTTTTATACTTTGAGTTGTTCAGTTCCAGAGGGAAAAATACCAAGAGAGCTATGAGAAGTTTTCTCCCTAGAGATCTTTAAGAAAAGGCGTTCATACACTTAACTGTCTGAAGTTGTTTGTGTAGAGTTTTGTGTGTCCTAGTTCAAAAAGCACGGTGTTTAAAAACCCAGACTTAGAAAATTGGTATCATTAAGGATGATTCTTATCTAGTCATTTTAGTTTTCTTACTAGGTACATTTATTTGATAATAAATACAATTGGTGAGTATTTGACTATGAATATTGCTTACATAATATCCAAATTTGCATTGTGAAGCATGTTTTGCAGTTTTCAGAACACTTTTACATTATTATGTTATTTGAGCCTCAGAGGTCTTATGTAGTAGGTAAGGCTGGTGTTATGATTATCCCCATTTTGCTGATGAGAAATCAGGATGCAAGGTCATGAGACTTAACCTGTGGCTATTAGTTACTAAGTGGTGGGGTTTGGTACAGGTTTTCTGACAGCACATTCTTTGCTCTTTTTACTGTGTTATAGGGCACGGATTTTTTTTTGTAAATGAGCATTTGTTCTGTTGTATGTCAAAATCAGGTCCATGTGGTGTCTCTGAGTCATTAATTTCTCCTTTCTGCAAGCTGAATGGCCACGGGGGGACGGGAGAAAAGGTTTGGACTTCCTCCCAAGTGATCATTTCCTCAGCTGGCACTTTCTTATCCATGCAGTGTTGAAGATGGTAACTTGGGGGTCTCAGATCAGCTCACAAAAAATAATTGAACTTATAAAATTCCTGAACTGACATTATTAGAACTAACTTGTTGCTCATAAAATAATATGGTTTGATGTTTAAAAATAAGTTTCCAGCAAACAGGAAGTGAATTTGTTAATGTACTAGGATTAAGTACTTTCACTAACTACATTAGCTATATATGATAATCAGTTCAGATGAGCATTGATAAATTAGACTGTGCACTTAGGAGAACCAAAATAAAATCAGTTCATTAACTACTGAGTCCTTATGTTGGAGCCACAACATACATAGGTTAAATTTTAGAGTTAACAGGGCCAAATGTAGACAATAGATAGAGCCTCTAGAAAGAAAAAGGACATATTACTGATGATTACTAAAAGAGTGAGGTCATGTTAGAAGAAGGAATTATGGGCACTTGGTCGCTCAGTTGGTTGAGGGTCCAACTCTTGATTTCAGCTCAGGTCATGATCCCAGGGTCATGGGATTGAGCCCCCATCAGGCTCCATGCTGAGTGTAGAGCCTGCTTAGCTCGCTCACGCTCTCTCTCTCTCCCCCCCCCCCTCCCCCCCTCCTCTTTCGCTGCTGATACTCTCTAAAATTAAAAAAAAAAAAAAGGAATTAGTATAGTACAAACATGCCTGACATAATTCAGGAGTATGCAGACAGTAGCTGGGGGTAGGAAAATACATGCTGGGGATAGTTGTAGATGAGTTTGATGAGCTTAATTATGGTGGACCATGAATTCCAGGACAAGAGATTTGTTGCTCTTCAAGTTAAAGATTGGAGTGCTCTTCTAGCCTAGGACTCGTGTTTTCCAGGTAAGGAAACCAAAGTGAATCATTCAAATTAGTTAGTGGAGAAATTGGGCCTGGAACCAAGGCTTCTTAATTATTAAGCTAATGTTGCTTCTATTATGTGATCTTATATGCTGTTGCCATTGTTGGTTCTGGGACAGAGAGTAGCAAAGTGAAAGCATTCCTTTTTAAGAGTAAAACTTTCACAGTCTTAGAAAAAGGATTAGAAGGAGAAGTTATTTGAAATAGGAAGACCGGTGAAGCTTATTTTGATAATCCTGGCGTGAGGTGATACAGAATGAAAAAGATGGAGGAGTCAGTAACAACTAGAGTTTCAGGCTGAGTGATGAGGAAAAGGGAAACGTATTAAAATAAGTTAGTAAATTTGGAGAGTAAACTTGTTTTGTGAGGAAGATCAAGCTCATTTTTGAATCCATTAGGAAAGCAATGGGAGTTGTTTTATTAGGCAGACAAGAATATGGGACTCGTGTTGCAAATGTTAAATTATACTTTGCAGATAATGAGGATTGACTAGTAGCATAGCATGTATTATAGAACTAATCTCTTCACACGGTACAACTGAAGGCAATTTAATTCCAGAAAGTCTCCCTAACACTGTTGCTTTAAGAGAAACTTATCTATTAGATGTGTCACTGATGAAACGTCTGGTTAATTAACTGGTTAACTGGTGTGGGCAAGCTCACCTCAAGAAGACCTTTACTGGCCCAACTGTATGATGCTTCTTCTCCAATAAAAGTATTAGTTGGGTGTGCAACCCCACGTAAAACCTATGTGCTACAGAGAAGGGTCTTACCTTTCAGCCATTCATTGCTGGAGCGGCTTTATGATATTTTATGATGTGATCACATTTTTGGTCATGATTGTAATTCAGTTTAATAACGTTAACTGGTTTCGTTTGGGCAATGTATTTCCCTAGTCACTCTTCATTTATTATTTTTAAACTTCTTTGTTTGAGTGAAACCAAAGGTAACAGCTGTTGATGTTTCTGCGAAGTGGTGGTGAACCTGAGCTGTTATCTATGTGGTCCATGAAAATTTTAAAGATGGGGCCTGTGTCTTTGTTTACCTTCTCTTTGTGTGTTTCTAAGGATTTCTAAGACTTTAAAGCATACTTATTAACTTTATTCATTACTAACCAGTTTACTTACATTTCGGGGGCCTTGATGTTCCCATAACCTGTTTGTCCAACATTTATCATTCTGTCTTACCTGCCTAGATTTGAATCTAAGCTTCACTGCTGAATGAGTTTGCAAGTTATGACAGATTTCCATGTTTCCATTTTTTTGTCATTTATTGGACAGTATTACTACCTACCTTGTGGGCTTGTTGTGAGAATTAAGTTATGAAATATATCAAGCACCTGAAGAGCCTGGCACAGCGCAAACACTCAGATCTTAGCTGTTGTTATTGTTACTGTCCTATTGCACTCTCCTGTTCATGGTTCGTCCTTGTATTCCTTGGAACTAGAACAGTGTTTGCATTTAGTAAGAATTTTTGAAGGGTTAATTGACCAAGGAAGGGGCGGAGGAAGGTGTCACAGGGTATCTCGTAGGGTGAAACAGTGAGAGGCCAGCAATTTTTGTCATAAGTGCTGTTTCCGTTCTTGCTCAGCTCCACTCTAGGTGAAAACTTCCCCTTAGTCATTAAGAATTAATGTTATCGATCCCAGTGTGGTTTTGTCAGGAAAGCAGTTAGGTTAATCGTAGTTGGAAGTGGTTAATAGTTTCCCAGTAGTTTTTACACTTTAAAAAGTATGTCCTAACTGGGGTGCCTGGCTGGCTCAGTTGGTACAGCATGCGAGTCTTGATCTTGGGTCGTGAATTTGAGCCCTACATTATACATAGAGCTGACTTAAAAGAAAAAAAGTATTTGTTACCCATTCTTGTTGCTTGCCCTTGAAGCCTGCCCGGGCGAAGAACAGTTTTTTTCAGATATACCTTTCTGGGTAGGATCCCCTCTGTAGGCAGTCCAGTTTTGCCTGGGAATCTAAGCCTGAGGGCAGCTTGTTGATTGTTTTTAGTTTCTTTGCTGCTGCTGCTTTTGAACATCCAGGCCTCTAAAGCACCATTTTTTGTTTCCTTAACTAGCATTACCTTCTTCCTATCATTACCAGTCCACATACATGTGCTTAAGTTAACGGCTTTGAGCAACATGATGTATTAATTGTTTTTCTCATCATTTTGCTACAAGGGAGGCATTATTTCTATTTTACACCCCTGGAAACTGAGGCTGAGCGTGGTTGATAAGTACCTTTCCTAAAGCTTTGCAGTAATTGTCAAAGCTGAGATTTAAACTTGGGAAAAACGGTCTGATGTTAACCTTTACTATCTCTGCTGGTTCTAATGAAGGTCTCAGCGTCAAATCTATATGACACCAACATTCCAGGGCAGCTTTGTGAATTAGTGTGTGTATTTGTATGTGCTTTGTAGCTTTTGAGTTCTATACAGATTTAGTCATTAATAGTGATCTAGTCCTTTATGCATCTCTCCTTTTTTAAAAAAATTTTTCTTGTTCACAAGATTTCTAGACTGCTCAGATTGTTTTTTCTTTAAGCATGATTTCCATCCTCTGTTGCCATCTTAGAGTGGCTTCTGTTGATTAGTATTCACTGTATGGAAGGGTCCCCATGTGTCAGAAAACGTAAGAAGAAAGAGACTTTCAGAGTCTTTTTTGAAAAGTTTTGTTTACTAGTAGTCTTCTTTTCAGTAGAGTCAGTGATTAAGAATGTGGGCCATGGTCAGACAGACCTGGTTCAAATCCTCCCTCTGCTCTATGACCTTGGAACTTTGAACATATTTCATAACCTCTTTAAACCTTAGCATCTTTACCTGTAAAATGGGAGTAATAATAATAATCCCAGACTATCGTAAAGAACACACGAGCAAAGGTATATGCTGTGTTTAGTGTAGCGTTTAGTGTTTAGTGTAGTGCTGTCAGTAAGTCTTAGCTGGTATTATAGATAGAGGGCTAGGCTTAGAAGAGTAACCCAGGAATATTGTCTGTGTTGAATTCAAGTGATCTGCAATAGATTTGCCCTCTAGGGGATAAGGGGTAAGGGTAAGAGTACAATGGGAGTCTCTTAAGGTTCTAGTCCCGGGTTTGATAGGCTCAGTCCCTTCATGGAGTACTTAACAAAGGGGCATGTAATGATTTGATCCGGAAGCCCTTAGAGAATGAAGGTGCATATACTTATATGTGAATTCAGCAAACATTTACTAAGCACCTGCTGCTGCCAGGCGCTACTGTGCAGATGCTGATGATAGAAAAGGAAAATAGGTCTTTCTCTTGTCTTTTTGAAGCTTATATTCCAACTGTGGGACCAGTATGTAAATAAATAACTGATATAACATGATAAGTGTTTTAAGGTATATGCAAAATGCCCTAGGGCATCAAGTGAGTTGGAAGGAAGCCCATTCTTGTTGATACTTTATCTTCAAGGGTAAGAATTTTCTTATAGGAGCATTAGTCCAGTGATTACTTTGATATTTTTTAGTGTAGATTTATCCTTCAAACACCAAATATATTTCAAATGTAAGTAAGATTTGGCTGTGTAACTGAAAGCAGCCTGCCTTTAAACTTTTCAAATAATATTATTTATCCAAAATCTATACAACTTAAGTAAATAGAAGTTATAGGCAAATTCTTGGCCTGCTGATTTCATAAAGAACACCCATAGCTTCAGTGTATAAAGGGGTTTCTTAGTTCATCAGTGTATGTGTTTTCCAAATTATTATTTATGCCCACGGGAAATATTGTTGGCATTTGGGAAGAAGTGAGTGTAATATCAGGTAGCATAACAATACTGTTAACTGGTAGAATAATGATTGGATGTTGACAATTGGAATATTAGCTACTGTGAAACACTATCTAATGGAACAATGCTAGGAAACTGTGTGTGTGTGTGCACACTTCTGTAGTTTATATAAAATATTAAAATACATTGAATATGTATTTATAATTTATATCATAGTATAATCAAATCCCTGTATCATATCATTATGTGGAAGAAATTATTTTTCTCATTTTGCAGATGAAGGCACTAAAACTTGCCTGAAATGATGTGAAACTAATAAGTGATGGAACAAAAACTGAATTTCAAAGCCTTTGTACTTTTCACCTTTTTGTGTTGAATACAACTGTTTCTCACTTAACAGGATTCATCATACAATAATTTAAATTTTACACATTTGTTATCCAAACTTGAAGAATTTGAGCCAAACTCTATGCACCCCTCTACCTCAACCTGAGTCTTTCTAGTGCCAGACAAAGTGAACAAAAAACTTTGGAAGTAAAAAAATCTAAAGTCTGGCAGTTTGCTTATATTTATGTTTTTAAAGTTACTGCTTTTCCATTTTCAACTGTTTCAGCTGTTTTCAGCGTACTAGCTGTACTTAATAAAGAGATCAACCATTACTTACTTATAAACAAAGCATAACATTTTAGCTAAAAGTTGAGAAAAATACCTACTAGTTGAGACATTAGTGTTACTATTTTGTTAAAACATTTTTTTTTCTCATACAAACATGTAGTGAAGTTTTAAATTCTTAAAAGTACTTCTGTTATAATATTTGAAGTACCATTTGTTTAAGGTGCTGTATACCTCCTATTTAAAAAAATTGTATTTTGGAAACCTTCAAATATACAAGGTAGACAAACTAGTATAATGAACTCCTAGGTAGCCATCATCGAGCTTCAGCAGTTACTAACTCTGGGCTAATCTTGGTTCACTGATCTGCCCCATTTCCATTTTTTCTCTTCTGTGTGAAACTAAGCAGGTGTCAGATATACCATTTTATTTGTAAATATTTCAGTATGGTATTCTAAAAGATAAAAACACTTTAAAATGTAGTAACCATAATTTAATTATCATACCTGAAACTTAAAGTTAATTCTAAATATTACTAAATAATTAATGTTCAATTTGCCAATGGTTTCTCATAAGGCTTCTTTTTGCATTTGTTTGAGTCAGGGTCCAAATGGTGTCCTTTATTCTTATTAATATGTATTTTGCTACGTATTGCTGATGGGGTCTTGGTGGTATAGTTTAACATGTCCTTATCTCCTGTGTGTTTTTTATAAAGTGGTAGCGTCTAGAGACTTAATCAAATTCAGATTTCCTTCCTTCTTTCCTTCCTTCCTTTCTCCCTGTCTCTCACCTCCGCTTCTCTTTCTTTTCCTCCCTTTGTTTTCCCCATCCTCCTCACTTCCTAATACATGAATGGTATTTCTTCTCTCAGGAGACATATGTGGTGGTTTTTCTTTTTTTGATACTAGTAGCTGTTTTGCTTCCATACTTGAATTCATTAGGAGTTGCACAGGATGATATTTTAATTGCCGCTTTATATTGATTTATTATCTGGAATGAGTCTACAAAGAAAAACTCCCCCTCATGTACTATTTGTTTAGCTAATTGTATAGTTTATATGAAAGAGTTTGGATAAATGCTTCATTCTTTATTCCTTTCTGAATTTTCATTTTTATTTTTTTAATTTAAAAGATTTATTTTTTTATTTTTATTTTTAAATATAATTTATTGCCAAGTTAGCTAACATAAAGTGTTTACAGTGTGCTCTTGGCTTCAGGAGTAGATTCCCATGATTCATCGTTTATATACAATATCCAGCGCTCATCCCAACAAGTACCCTCCTCAATGCCCATCACCTGTTTTCCTCCTCGCCCCACCATTAACCCTCAGTTTGTTCTCTGTATTTAAGAGTCTCTTATGGTTTGCCTCCCTCTCTGTTTGAAACTATCTTTTTCTCCTCCTCTTGCCCCATGGTCTTCTGTTCAGCTTCTCAAATTCCACATATGAGTGAAAACATGATATCTTTCTCTGACTGACTTATTTCACTTAGCATCATACCCTCCAGTTCCATCCATGTTGCTGCAAATGTAAGATTCATTCTCATTGCCAAGTAGTACTCCATTGTATATATATATACCACATCTTCTTTATCCATTCATCAGTTGATGGGCATTTAGGCTCTTTCCATAATTTGTCTGTTGTTGATAGCACTGCTATAAACGTTGGGGTACATGTGCCCCTATGAATCAGCACTCCTGTATCCTTTGGATAAATTCCTAGTAAATTTCAGAGTTTGTGATAGTAGGAGTCATTGGGGAAATTTTGACATATTTAAGCAAAGCATCTGGAGAATATAGAATAGTTATAGAACCAAATCCTAAACATGAATTGATAAACTAGCAAAAATGGAAAATTGGTTTTGAAGGAATATGAAAGTGTTAATGATTATAGCTGTTTTTAAAAAATGTTTATTTATTTATTTTGAGAGAGAGAGCATGCATGAGCTAGAGTGAACAGGGGAGGGAGCAGAGAGAGAGAGGGATAGAGAGAATCCCAAGCAGGCTCTGCTCTGTCAGCACAGAGCCTGATGTGGGCCTTGAACTCATGAACTTGAGATCTTGAGCCAAAAGCAAAAGTCAGTTGCTTAAGTAACTGAGCCACCTAGGTGCCCCGATACTAGCTCTTTTTAAAGCAAACAATGTGTGGTACTTTGAGAAGTACACCTTCTACAAGAGAGTATATCTTTATGTGTTTAGTACACTCTTAGGTATGCAGTGATGAAAAGCATGGATTCTGAAGCCAAATTTCCTGTATTTTAATTTTGGCTCTTTACTTACTGGTGTAACTTTGGGCAAGTTATTTACAGTCTGCATGCCTCCATTTTCTTAATTTTAAAACAGGATAATAATAGAGCCTTCATCATAGGGTTGTTGTTGAGAACTGAATGTGTTCATACATGTTAGGCCCTTATAGCTGAGAACACAATAAATTCTCAGTAAATATTAACTGATCCTCTTGTCAATAGTTTTCTTTGCTATTATAGTGGAAAGGAGGGAGGGAATTTCTGATACTTATCTTTTTTTTTATTTTTTTTTTTTTAAATTTTTTTTTTTCAACGTTTATTTATTTTTGGGACAGAGAGAGACAGAGCATGAACAGGGGAGGGGCAGAGAGAGGGAGACATAGAATCGGAAACAGGCTCCAGGCTCTGAGCCATCAGCCCAGAGCCTGACGCGGGGCTCGAACTCACAGACCGTGAGATCGTGACCTGGCTGAAGTCGGACGCTTAACCGACTGCGCCACCCAGGCGCCCCTCTGATACTTATCTTTAATCCATGTCATAGTTTTACTTTTGATATTTTTTTCTCATCCATTTTATATATTCCAGCCTTCTTGAAGTCACACTTATGACCCTTACTGAATTAAAGTGTCTAGGCATTGCACATCATTGTGCAATAATGTTGCACGTTGGTAACATCATAAAAAGAGAAACAACCAAATATCATATGTCTCTTGCTTATACCTCTGTTACACATCTAAATAGTATTAAAATTTAATTATATATATGGTGGTGTTTTCTACTGAACTGTGAACCTTATGAGGGGAGAGACTGTTTAATATAGTGCTTGGTTTTAGTTATGAGGCCAAAGTCCCTAATATTTGCTCATTTAACTACATTAACATTTCATTTATCAGGTTTGCCTAATAATATGCTTTCCAAGTTCAAAATAAGTGCATTTCCTAGCTATATACTTCAGAGTTAATACTGAAGTATATTATAATTCTGTATATATAATTCTGTAAATATTAGAATTTTATTTATTTTTAAACTGTTAAGTTGGTAATTTTTCTTCTAAGTATCAAGTCCTTTTTAGTCTTCTTAAACAGATTGTTACTTATTACTATGCATACTATTTATTTGGATCGTAATATAGTGTATCCTTGAAATTAATGTATTCATGGGTTCTATGTCAAATATTCTAAGGATGCCTTATACAGTTTTTCTTCCCATTGTGTCATAATCTCTCATTACAATCTACCAATTTCTTTCTGCTGTTGTTTCTTTCTGTTAACCTCTAGCAGTCCTAGCTCCCCAAATTCAGATTTAATGCTTCTGATCAATGCTTCTCCCTGCTGTGGATTGATTTGACTACCAAGTTCATTAGAACTTTTTCTACAATAAGATTTTAAAAGATCTAAACTGAGCTTCAGGGCATCTTCTCAGAGTCAAATGCAGAAATTTAGCACGTAGATGATGTGGCATCTATTTCACTAGCCATGTAACTTTTTAATTTACTCTTTGACATTGCTGAGGTTGTCATTTATGTGTGGCCTCTAGGCAAGTGAGATTATATTATATTAGGATATGAACAGAAGAATGAGGTGCTGATCTTCAGTGTTTCCATGCTGATACAGAGTTGGGATTTCTGTTCGAACTCCTGTACTCCAAAGTCCGTTTTCATTGCTCTTAGAGTCACATGTCAAAAAAGTCCATACTTGAATTATTATAGTTCTTGAACATTATATGATATTACTGATTGTTTTTTATTTACAGCACGAACTCTCTGTCTTATTTAACTTAAAAAATGTTTTTAGTTGTTTTTGAGAGAGAAAGAAAGAGACAGAGCGTGAGCGGGGGAGGTGCAGAGAGAGGGAGACACAGAATCCAAAGCAGGCTCCAGGCTCTGAGCTGTCAGCACAGAGCCTAACAGGGGGCTCAAACCCAAGGACTGTGAGGTCATGACTTGAGGCGAAGTCAGACACCTAACCGCCTGAGCCACCCAGGTGTCCCATGTCTTATTATTTAACTTAAAATTTTTTTTCACACATATGGATTGGTTAAATATCTGATGGATAGGTGCCTGTTGAAGATATATATTATTATATATCAGTTATTATCAGTGAGATTAATATCCGCGATATTATCAGTTACACAGATATAAGTCATTTGATAACATGCCCTTACAATGTTGGGGTGTGCATTTTAAATGTTTGTTTATAGACCTTGAGCTGAATATATAGGTCCAACTATATATAGGAAAAAATTGAATATGCCTAATCTACATATAGTTTGTAAACTGCTAGGAAAATGTTAAAAGTTGCAAAATAAAGTACCTCTGAGGCATTTGGTCCATTCAAATCCTAGTGTAATAAGTCTTAGAATTGTAGTTTGTTTGGAAGTTAGTACTTCTCAGAGTTACTGCAATGCAGGACTAAATCAGAGGGCGTGTTAATATGCCCATCCCAATATTTGATCCCTTATTATTTCTTTCTTTTTTATCTTTTCCATCCATATAATTTTTCACTACATAAAGAGAACAAAAAATTTAAAAGAGAACATACCTGTTTTACGCAAAAACGACTGCTGCTTTCATACTGTGCTTCAAAGTGGAATTTAATATGTATTCACTTATTTCTATGTACAGGTCATCTTTAACACAGCTCTCGTTGGACTGAAGTGGAAAAATGAGAATTGGAGCATATTTTCATTTTTGAGGTGAGTCCACTTGTAGAGAGATGAGTGTATTTCAAGCTGTCGGCTGTTTCTCAGGAAATTTTGACATTTGCATGTGCTCTGAGAAACACTATAGTTACACATGAAGTGCTGAGCGTGAGCCTGAGAGTCCCGGGCTGCATCTAGGGCTTGCCCCTGCCTTCGTGCCCAGTCCTGCTGCAGGGGCCCTTGGTGTGGTGCCCTGCTTACTTGACTTCTTTGTGTCAGTTTGCCTGGTTTTTTTTTGTTTTTTTTTTTTAATTTTTTTTTTAACGTTTATTCATTTTTTTGGGACAGAGAGAGACAGAGCATGAACGGGGGAGGGGCAGAGAGAGAGGGAGCCACAGAATCAGAAACAGGCTCAGGCTCTGAGCCATCAGCCCAGAGCCCGACGCGGGGCTCGAACTCACGGACCGCGAGATCGTGACCTGGCTGAAGTCGGACGCTCAACCGACTGCGCCACCCAAGCGCCCCAGTTTGCCTGTTTTTAAAAGAAGGATGGTGGGACTGTTGACTCGGCTTACCTTCCAGATTACATGTTTTGAAAATAAATTGAGATCATGGATATGTAAGTGTTTCATTAAGAAAAATGTTAGGTAGAGGTATTAAAACTGTCAACTGTCAGTAAGTTCAATGGGTCTTAACAGTTATATGCATAGAATCTTTTTGAGTATGAAATTTTTGCATGTTACTGTAGCCTACTAGCAGCAGAACGATAGGAAGACCGTGCTGTCTTCTATATTATTTCTGAGAAAACTGGCAAGCACAAAAAGAAGAGGGGAAAGTAAGAGGAGGAAGAAGCAGCAGAGGAAAACAAAACCACTTGGGTGGCTTTGAAAGTACTGGCATTTTTAGAATTAAAAATTTCTTTATTTACTGGGATGTTTTTGAAGGAATTGTTAATCTGTGGATTACTAAATGCATTTTCTTTGTGTGTTTGTGTGTGAAACAAAGTATTATTAATAATAGTTCAGATGTACTGAATTGTTCACTTTAAAAGGGTGAGTTTTGGGGCGCCTGGGTGGCTCAGGTCATGATCTCAAGGTTCGTGAGTTCAAGCCCAGCGTCAGGCTCTGTGCTGATGGCTCAGAGCCTGGAACCTGTTTCAGATTCTGTGTCTCCCTCTCTCCCTGACCCTCCCCCGTTCATGCTGTCTCTCTCTGTCTCAAAAATAAATAAACGTTAAAAAAAAATTTTTTTTTGGGGCGCCTGGGTGGCACAGTCGATTAAGCGTCCGACTTCAGCCAGGTCACGATCTCGCGGTCCGTGAGTTCGAGCCCCGCGTCAGGCTCTGGGCTGATGGCTCAGAGCCTGGAGCCTGTTTCCGATTCTGTGTCTCCCTCTCTCTCTGCCCCTCCCCCGTTCATGCTCTGTCTCTCTCTGTCCCAAAAATAAAAATTAAAAAAAAAAAAAATTTTTTTTAAAGGGTGAGTTTTATGGTATGCAAATTATATCTCAATATTTAAATGCATTTTCTATTAAAAACCTGTACACATTATTTTCAATATTTTTATATTCTGTATTTTACATTCTTGATGTGGGGGAAAAAAATCTAGTTCCGATTTTTCTCTTCCTTGGGGTTTTAGCCATTCATCTGGATACCCTGGTGTAGGTGATCTGAGGCTTGCTTGAGTAATACTGAGTGGGTGTTTCTTTTAGCTTCATAAATTTGTTTGTTTTGTTTGTCTTCTTAACTTCCTTTATTTCTCTTGTTTTTCTTCAACTCACCCGGCACAGGTCATGTCTTTATCTCTTTTTGGGCTTAGGATTTGCACATAACCTTTTATTCTGGGTGTCCCAAATTGTATCCTGAAGCTTTTTAAAGGTGCCAGGATACTATTTAGCAATTGTGGTTACGATATTTCTTCCTAGTAACTATGTTTTAAGAGTATTTCCTTATATCTTGGGAGAGAAATACCGGTCAGATGGTAGTAAAATTAACCGTCTTCCTGCACTCTGTCTTCAGATATTATGGATTCTAGTGCAGTGGCTGTTGCTGTAGCTAGATGATTTGGTTATCTTTTGTCTAACATTGCAGTTGCTGACTCTCTCTGTGTCTTAGTCCAGAAGAAAATGTTAAATTTTTCTCATACAATGTACTTACTCAGTTCCTTGTTGAGTGACTGCGGGGGCGGTGTTCAAGGTCCCTCACAGCCATCAGCCACCTGTCTTTTAATCTTCAATCCGGTTTCAACAGTTTTAATTCTCTTGCTCTAACCTCTAATTTATTGCTTGGCTGAGTCATCTAGCAACTACTTTTGTGTTCTCTTAATACAATTGCCAGTTATATTCTTTTGTATTTTTAAGAAATGTTGTTTGTGACTTACTAAACAACTGGCTTATTTAGTTCCACCTAAAAGTCATTTCTTTGGTTTCCCCCAAAAAAGTAGTTGACCAGTCTAAAGAAACATAATTGTAGAGGGGTTTTACCAATTGCCTTTTTATCTAGATAGTGTGTGTAGGCTGTAGGAAGAAAGCCTGTTCACAGCTTTCACCATCCAACACTTGTAAAATTTAGGACATGTAGTCTCTTGAACCTCAAATTTTATAGTTGTAAAGTAGGTATAGTGTTACTGACATCATAGAATTGTAAGGATTGAGTTGAGATAGCATACAGAAAGTGCCCAATACAGTATGGAGCACAAATTTGTACTTAGGTAGTTATTGTCATTGCTGATTCATCCTCTTCCTGCAATTTATCATCATTGTCATGGTTGTGAGATGAAGCCCAAAAGGAGTTTTGTACCAGTGAGCTCCAGGCACAATGCAGTATTGATAAAAGTCTGCTGTTGAAATTGTGTGTAGATACAGATTCTTTGATACACCCTTCGTCTTCGTTACCATGAGAAGGTCCAAGCCTAGAGGTAGATCAGCATGTGTAAGATTACTAAAGACTTACAGAAATGGGTTAATTGGTAGCTAATGAGCTGTTTCTGAGAATAGCACTAGAGTTTTAGGAAATACACAGTTTCACTTCAGACTTAGCCCTTGGAAGTAAGCAGTTATTTAAACTGTTTACCTTTGCAGAAACAATACACTAAAAGTATTAACCACTTAAAAATTTTACCTTTTTCAGTATGTGTTTCTGTTTTTTTTTGATATGATGAAAAAATTCAGCTACAAAATCAGATTTTAAAGAACAGACATATATAGCAATTAATCATTCAGCTTTCTTTTGCCTGCATACAGGCACACCTTATTTTCTTTCATTTTAGAGTGTGAGCATACAAGATGTCGGGATTAGATAACAGCACATCAGGTGGCTTCTTGCTATCAGTTTGGGGATGATTGAAATTACTGATACATAAAATGCAGTGAAATCTTTTTATGCAAGAATACCAGAAAAAAAGATGTTTCTATTTGGAAAATACCCTAGCTCTTTGAATCTTTGGTGTGAGGTTTGCATGAGGTGAGAAAGACCTGAGTGTGTGAAACATTTAAAATGGTGAAAAGTTTGTTTTAAAGTTTTATATTCTGAATTTAACTCTTAAAACTCTTTTGAAAAGGAAATGAATATTTCCAAGATGACAAAGATTCTGTGCAGGGGATTTGATTAAATCAACAAAAAATTGGGGTAACAAGATTATTCTATCCGAAAAGGATTTATTTCCAGATGATATAAAGACAGGCTTTTAAGATACCATAAGATATATTGTTGACTGAACTTTCTGCCTGAGATGCATTTCTGAAATGAGTAAATGGAATATTTAAATGTCCTATGTAAACTTGTCATTTGTGAATCCATTTTTGAAGCAATACTTAACGTCTAATAGACCTTTTGTGCAATTAAAGATTTTCTTAAAAAAAGACTCTCTTATTTACATGGAGATAAGGGAGGTGATACTGTTTGTCTGTATTTTTGTCGTTATATGGGAAACGTAGTTATTTTCTGAGGAGGGGTGAAGGCAAGGAGGAGCGTGCTCTATTATAACTTGAGAATGTGGTCACTATGGGGAATATGGTGTGGAGTCCACCACAGTCAGAGACCAACTAAGACTGATACAGATTTATAGTGTTATCAAGTTTATAATTCTCCTTAGTAAACCAGGAAGCAAATGTAAAGAAGGTTGAGTAGTACTAGGCCACAATGAAGATAAAGTCTCTGCCCTCAAAAACTTCATAGTTTCCTTTACAAAATAGAATGTTCTGTCTTAAAGTCCCCGAGTTTCTAGGCTCCCTGTAGACATGAACAACCTAGTTCCAGTGTATCCTATTGAATCTCTATTTTTTTGATCATCTCCAAGTACCTAGCTCAGTGTTTGGAATGTGCACTGATTAAATTAAACTGGCAATATGGAATCAAATGCTAAAGGGAAAGGCTGTGCTGTTATTCTTTTTATTTTTTTTTTATTTTTGAGAGAGTGAGAGAGGCAGAGAGAGAGGCAGACAGAGGATCTGAAGCAGGCTCTGTGCCATTAGCCCAGAGCCCAATGCAGGCCTTGAACCCATGAACCAGGAGATCATGACCTGAGCTGAAGTTGGATGTTTAACCAACTGAGCCACTCAGGCACCTCTGTGCTTTTATTCTTAATAGTGGCTAACATGATGTAGCTCACCTTTAGAGGAATCACACTGGTCTTCTCCTCAAAAACCATGTAAGCAAGAAAAGAATATAAAGTGAAATACTTAAAGTTATGGGAAAACCATGGAGTGCGTGGTTGGCCCAGTCGGTGATGCATCTAACTCGATCGCAGCTCAGGTCTTGATCTCAGGGTTGTGAGTTCAAGCCCCGCATTGCACTCCATGCTGGGCATGAAGGCTACTTTAAAAACAAAACAAAAGCGTTATAGGAAAACCAAATCCAAACCACCAGTCTAGAATTCTGTATCCAGGAAAATTATCCTTCAAAAATGGAGACATAAAGACCTTCTGAGACAAAACAAGGACAACACTGCACTGGGAATTTGTCACCAGTACACTTGCCTTGAAAGAAATGTTAAAAGAAATATGATTTGTAAACATTCTAGTCTGTGGCTTGTCTTTTTATGTTTTTGTGTTTTTTAGCATATTTTTACTGGCTTAAATATTTTGCTCCCAAAGTTTGATATCAAAATATATTGTGCTTTAACTGTTTCTGGAAATAGTATCTCTGAAATGACTATTTTCAGTAAAGCTTACTTAAAATCTTAGATATGGCATGATTAGGCAGTGGGGCGGGGAGTCAGGTTACATTGCAGGACCAATTGCAGACTGCTGACATCACCATGAGTTTTGGAGCAAAAATGGCCTAAAAGTTGTCCTGCGTTGGGCTGAAATGGCCAAATGTCTGTACCCCCACCTTGATCACTCATTGATCGTGGGCCTCCCTGGGAAGGGCATGACCTTGGACTTGGTAGCTTACTGCCCCTGAGGCAATCCCTCAAAGGGCTGATTGCTCAAGGCTGTCTGCTGACTGTACAGCCAGCAGCTGGAACAAGGAATCATTCCTTGAAGGGATATCTGGGTGGCACCTCTCCAGGTCTACGTCAGATCTGTAAGTCTGGGGCCCATTTTATGTTTGGTAAGAGGCCCTGTAGATCTGGGGCAAGAGGACTCTAATAAATCTGTATATGTGGACAAACCAGCGTTCCCTTAGAAGAGCCACCTGCAAAGCAAAGGGCTCAAAAGCAGAGCTTGGGGAAACAGTTAAAGGAACTAAGTACAAGAAACAGTAACGAAAGTATAAAGTCTTAGATTTGTAATGTTCTTTTGTGTTCAACGTGTAAAGCAGAACTATCAGACTTAAATTTTCACCCAAAAAGGTATGTGCTTTCCTAAAGTAGATATGGTGCCCTGAAGAGACATGCCTGACCTTTGAAATTCAATTAATGACTCAGCACCTGGGAGGATGTTCCTGATTATTGTCGTGGTGCTTTTGTAACATCCTCTGTGGTTCTTTGCCTGAGGAGCAGATTACCTTACCATGCATCAGGAGTCAATATTAAAAGGGCCACTGCTGTAGTTTCTGTAAGCTTCATCTCTTGGACTGTTATTAGTTTGGTACAGGACACTGATTAAATTATATACATGCATATACCCCCAAATCGCTGCCTGGTTTGAAAATGGAATCTCTGAATTGGCTTCTGTGTCTGTTTTAAGAGTTATTACCATGGGAATGAATAGTCTGCTTAGTTTTATAGTTGGCATGGTTCTTCCAGGTTAAGTCACCTGTGTTTTCTTATGACCAGTTGGCCACACTAAAGAAAGCAAGTAGTTAGAATGCAAAACTAGTGATTTAGTAGAATTAGCCACATCAATGCTTTTAATCTGTTGATTATTTCCTTTCATGCTAGCCAGCAGGGGTTTCCTCATTTCGGTTTTAAACTTGTCCATTGCAATCAGAACGGGTGGGGATTTGTTATCCTGTGCTGTAGTTGTGAACTTTTCTTCATTTGTTGAAGCATAATGGGGGAGAGAGAAGAAAATGGACAAAAACATCATGATAAAAGAAACAAGGTTTATTCATTTTGAATTTTCTTAATTCTTACTTTTGCTTAATTTTACTGAGTCATCATTTCATATACTTTGCTTTACTATATGTACATAAACTGTGGTAGTGGATCAGCTGTCTTAAACCTGTAGGTTTCTACAAACATTAATTAAGGTATTTCAATTAGGTTTACAATATAACACAAGAATGAGGAGGGGCGAATACAAGCAAAACAATGAATTGGGGGTAATGATTTGTTGATTTGGAGATAGACACACACATACACCCATGCACGCTCTATTTTGCCTAATGGCCGAACTGGATATGATGAGAGTTTCCTGCTTGGGGTCAGTGCTCCTGTAGCGAACCCAGTTCTGTACAGCCCGAGATCTTTAGAAGTTAAATCAGCTGGGAAAACAATGAGAACCCCAGATGCCACAGGCCTTGTGAGATTTAAACAGTAAAACTGTAGTTACTTGTGTATAACTCAACTTTACACAAATTAATAAGATTTCCTGAGTGGAATGAGGATTTAAGAGAGCTAGTAAATTTCAAAGCCTGAAAAAATACCACATACTGAATTACAGTCTCATCTATTTAATAATTTAAATCTGAGGAGTCACATATGCAACAAAGTTTAAATTAGTTCAGTTCTGGTTATGATACGTCCTCTTTAACTCATGACTCAGTAATCAAAATGATTTTCCATTTAATTAGTTGCAGTTGAAGAGATTTTTCTCTTTTATCTCTACATCATTAATAAAATTATAGGGGTGCCTGGGTGGCTCAGTCAGTTAAACATCCAACTTTGGCTCAGGTCACGATCTCATGGTTTGTGAGTTGGAGCCCCATGTTGGGCTCTGTGCTGACAGCTTGGCGCCTGGACCCTGCTTCAGATTCTGTGTCTCCCTCCCTGTCGGCCCGTCCCCTATTGGCGCGTGCTCTCTCTCTCTCTCAAAAATAAACATTAAAAAAATTAAAAATAAATAATTAAAATTCCAATCATTTCTGCTTCTAGGATGACTATATAATTTCATCGATACCTAATATAGTACACACTACATAATAGTGTTACTGTAAGTATTTATTTATTCCTTCTTTCAGGAGGCAAGGAGAGGCAGGATAATTAATCACCAACTTGCATCAAATAAATTAAAGGAGAAAGCTATACACTGTCACTTCAAAACCTGCCTCTTATTGCTATTTAACTGTTTTGAGGAATGCCTACTGTATCACTAATGTGTCCAGCACGAAAACATCCTGTATGTGTGTATGCATATATATACATATATATGTATTTTTCTTCACTCCTTGCTGTCACTGTATAGACAAACAGGCTTTTGACAAAACCTGGCACTTCCCTCTTGACTGTTTTTCATAAATCCACCTGGCACGTATTACTGTAGAACTTTTGTTCTAGTTCTTTTCCTGACTTTGGCACATATTTGAATTCGAAGCCAGTGCTGCCTTTTCCAGGTGATTTGTTTGTAAGATGTTTTTTCCTGCTAGCCACAGGGACTGTCCCATAGGTGAATATGAAATTCGCAGCCCTCTCCCCAAAACCCACCACTCTGCCATCCTTGACAGTAATGAACCCTCTTCTTTCTTGATGTTTTTCTGTTTGTATTCTTTTCAACTTGTCTGTCATGTGAAAGAAAACAATCCTCCTTGCTTTATCAGGCTCTTCAGTTTTTTTGGGAAATTATCTTTAGATATTAAACTCCCCACGAAGGCTTTCTCACCTGATTGGAAAAGAAGTGGCAATTTGCTTCCTGAAACCTTTTATTTATTCAGTTTTTATGTAAACTGACTGACTCCTCCCTGGTCATCCTATTAAAGTCTTCTGATCTTTTATTTATACCTAAGTGTGATTTCATTAGATTTATGTGGTGTTCAATGTTTATGCATATACCTGTGCTACTTGTATGCTTTTAGCGTGTATATGTACTTCTGTAATACAGATTAACCTGAAGGGCAGTCTGTATTTAGAGTGTGTGTTTATATCTCTAATACAACCTAAAGGGAGAATTCTACATTTTCTATGAGCAAGTCAGCACACTGATGGGTTCAGGACAGGCTGCCCCAGAATATACCACTTTGGCATAACGATTATCGTGGATTAAAGTCACTTAAGAAACAGCCTGTGCCAGAAGGACACTGACCTTCTTCTCTCCCTCTGAAAGCAGGAATTAAATTCTCCGTGTGAAGGGTACCCTCCCTGCACCTGGAGGGTAAAAAGCATCCTTATTTACCAAAGAGAGGGAATTCAAGTCTGAGAAGCTTGTATAAACAAACCTTGTTACTGCTTCCTTACTAATTTCCTACCACCAGCACAAACCCCTTTGTCTTGTCATTTCCTCACGAATGTACTTTTTCTTTGTCTAAACGATGTAAAAGCTCCTTGTTTTGGTGATTTCTTTGAAATTCATGTTTCTTTGAGCTCCCATATGTATGAATTAATTTTGTTATTCTCCTGTTCATCCGGTTTATGTCAATTTGTTGTTAGACCAGCCGGAGAACCTGGAAAGGGACAAAGGAAAAGTTCTCCTTCCCCTTCAGTACTCACCTGAGACAAATTTCAACAAATGTTTAAGACACTGTTTATTGACAGAGCTTATGAATTTTTAAATTTTTTTTTTCAACATTTATTTATTTTTGGGACAGAGAGAGACAGAGCATGAACGGGGGAGGGGCAGAGAGAGAGGGAGACACAGAATCGGAAACAGGCTCCAGGCTCTGAGCCATCAGCCCAGAGCCTGACGCGGGGCTCGAACTCACGGACCGCGAGATCGTGACCTGGCTGAAGTCGGACGCTTAACCGACTGCGCCACCCAGGCGCCCCAATGAATTTTTAAAATTCATATTTCCCCCCTCATTTGTATTTTTTTTTTCTTCATTCATCTCTCAGTTCTTTGTTGGTGAATCAGGGCTGTTGTAATGAGATTTCTACAGGTCTGAAGTCCAAGGTCAGTACCGAGTAGTGGGTAAGGAACTGTGTGACTAAGAGTTGCTAGTGTAACCCCATTGTATAATTTTTGATAAGGTGACAAAAGTCAAAGAATTAATAACGTAAGTGAAAGTGCTATGTAAACTATATACTGTGTGTGCCCACACATCCTCTGAGAGTGATTTCAGTCTTTGCAAAGCTAGTGGTAGAGATAAAGCATGTTGCTGCTGTAATTAATGGAAGTCCCTGTGAAGGAACTTGGTTTGGAGATCTAGCAGGTAAGTATAAGATCTGCTGGTTTATCCTGATTTATTGGCGTGGATCCCTGGGCTAGTGGTATCCTAATAGAATGCAGAAGAGTATTCGCCTCGAAGTAAACAAAGTAGATGTTTTTTATGTTCCCTAACAGGATGCCTATGTGATCTTTTGTTTTGACATTGAATTTTATTTCATTGTTAAATGAATCAAAATGATATGAGACTCATTATTCTAATGCATCTTATGGTATTTTAGTTTGGGAGGGGGGAAACCTTGAAGACTGATAGGTTTTAACAATAAAGCAGTATCTGTTCCTTGGAGATACTGGCTTGTCTGTAAACAAGCCCCCTTGCAAAATGGAGCAAGACCAGCCAGGAAAATTTTGTGTGGGAGTTATGCATATGTATGTGTCTTTCTACAAGATGCATGTAAAAATCTAAAGAGCCATGTAACCCCCTATTCAACATGTACTTATTATGCTATAGCAGCCAAATTTTAAAGTAGAATTATTGCTAATTTGAATTAATTTCTGTATTTAAAGGTATAGAAAGCTTTTGCCAAAACTTATTGACAGTCAGAAAATCTGCCTTGTTAGCATCTGAGTCCTTCTCTAACGTCGAAGTCAATTGATGGAGACTTTTTGGTGGTATTTGAGACAATACCATACATGTGAAGTGCCCGATTTATCCCAGGAGTCTTGGATAAGGATTATATTTTGACACCAAGTTCTGAAAGTTCATGAGCATTAGAGAGGGACTGACTGACCCTTGGGTGATATTTTGATTCCTTATTATGAAGCCATACACCTTTTCTGTTAATGAGTACTGTAATATTCAAAGTCAGTAGGAAGTTAAGAAAGAATGACAACAGGCATCCTTACAGAAATGAAATAATGCTTTAATACTAGCACAGTCAACATATTGGTTACCTTAAAATTGAATTCTGTGTTTGCAGTAAAAATTAAGTTGTGGCCTCTTGGAGATGGAAGAGGTTAAGAGTTAGCACTAAGTTAATGTGTAAGTTTTTTCTTCTGCCGTATAAAATGATCTTTTTTTTTTGAGAGAGAGAGTGTGTGTGCATGTTGGAGAGGAGCAGAGGAAGAAGGAGAGAGAGAATCTTTTTTTTTTTTTTAAGTTTATTCTGAGAAGAGAGGTCACGAGTGAGTGGGGGAGAGGCAGAGAGCAAGGGGGGCAGAGAGAGAGAGACAGAATCCCAAGCAGGCTCCGCACTGTCAGCAAGGACCAAGCACCATGCAGAGCTGGAACTCAAACTGTGAGATCATTACCTCAGCCAAATTTGGATGCCTAACCAACTGAGCCACCCAGGTGCCTGGGGGAGAGAGGCAATCTTAAGCGTGCTCCATACCCAGCCTGTAGTCCAACACAGGGCTCAGTCTCATTACCTTGAGATCCTGACCTGAGCTGAAATCAAGAATTGGACCCTTAACCAGCTGAACCACAGAGATGCCCCTGCAGTATAAAATGATTTTAACTTGGGAGTTGGTCAACAGGCACTTTTGGTTTTGGATTAAATGTAATTAGAATAATCTAGGCAGGTATATAGAAAGTTTTACCACATGTATCAGATTTATAAAAAGATACACAGATGTGGTTGTTAATTTAGGGAATCATGTCTGATATTCTTCATATATATATATATATGAATAATTTATTGTCAAGCTAGCTAACATATGGTTTGTACAGTGTGCTCTTGGTTTTGCTGGTAGATCCCATGATTTATCACTTACATACAACACCCGGTACTCATCCCAACACGTGTCCTTTTCGATGCCCATCATCCATTTCGCCTCTCCTCTGCTCCTGCCCCATAAACCCTTAGTTTGCATTCAAGAGTCTTTGCATTCAAGAGTCTCTTATGGTTTGCCTCCCTCTCTGAAACTACTTTTTCCCCTTCCCTTCCCCCATGGTCCTCCATTAAGTTGTCTCAAGTCCCACATATGAGTGAAAACATACATCTGTCTTTCTTTGACTGCCATTGTTGAGAGTACCAAAAGACCTAACCTACTATCTTTTCTTTTTTTAATAGATGTAGAATAGGTCTACATTATAGTTTTCTAAGTTAGAACTTGACACTGAGAACCTCAATGCAAGGTGTATGTTTCTTTTGGTCTAGAGGAAAAATGTTATGCATGTTTGTGTCTTGTACATACATAATAAAAAAAAATCCATGCTGATAGCTAACAGAATGAATCCTATTGATCTAAAAGAAAAAGTGAAAAATCAGCAAGAAAAATTTGAGGTTAAGGTTTTAGTGAAAGATCACTGCTAAACTAAGAATGGCATAAAAAGTTTTTTCTCCTTCAAATTGGGATAGATTTTTACAAGTGATATACATACAGTTTTGGTGAGAGTGTAAGTATAGCATCTGTGGAGTGTAGGGGAGGAAAAAGTTTTCCTCAGCTCTCTTAGGGTCTCTGGATCTGTAAATTAAACTGACAGAGAAGGATTAATAGGAGAAAAGAATACAGATTTATTTAATAGAAGGTTTTCATGAGATAGGAGCCTTCATAAAGAAAGGAAAAAGGAGGCCTGAGTATTTTTATCTAGGTTAGATGAAAACTGATCAGTTATGGAGGAATATGATAGAATAAAGAGTATGGGATAAATATAGTAAACTGGAGGAGATTTAGCAAAGCCTG
This sequence comes from Herpailurus yagouaroundi, assembly GCF_014898765.1. NCBI lineage: Eukaryota > Metazoa > Chordata > Mammalia > Carnivora > Felidae > Herpailurus > Herpailurus yagouaroundi. The sequence goes on from NW_024412407.1 coordinate 32,473,871, forward strand.
TTTGTTCTGATTCTTCTCAGTGTCCCTTTGTCTTCAGAGATAAGGATGCTCCTTTCTTCCTGGTGAATGGAGGGCATCTCTCACACTAGGGTTTTATGACCTATTTCAGGAGAGAAGGGCCAGGGAAGGTCAGAGTGATCTTCCTTCTTCTTCCATTTTCTCAAACTCCTTTACCCTAAAATATCCAATATGCCAAGGTTCCATATTTTAGGGTTAGCTTGTCCTAAAACATGTCATTTGTTCCCCTATCTGAAACTTCCCCCAAGAACTTCCAAGGTCTAGAAACTGATTTAGTAGATTATCTGTTGAACCAGTTTCTCAGTCCTGGACATTTCTGTGGATACCAAAGAAAAAGAAAAGGTTAATGGTTAATGGTTAGAACAAACCATTAACCAATGAACGTGGTTTTTGAGTCCAGAGGGCAGTTAGTCATCAAGAATATTTATAGATGTTCGACTCAAAGCATCTTCAGATAGGGTGAGGGCAGGTCATAGTAACCTGGCAGGTTTTCCTGGTTTGCAGTTTGAATGTCTCTGGTGATGTCATCAGGTGTTCTGGTGAACTTTCTGAGTGGCCCACATAGCAGTAGGCAGGAAGGGTTGTCCATATAGGAGTTTTTTGTGGTGACTTCTCTGAAATTGATCTCAAGTTGTCCAGCTTCAACTTGGAGCGCTTTGGGAAAGAGGCAGTTTTAATTTTTAGTAATTCCAAGTCAGAAGGGTGGGAGAAAAATTGGAAACATTAGTTTGGAGAATTGTAGCTAGATATTGGAGGAGACTAGAAGAATTCAGGATCCCATCTACTTTGTAGGTAGAAAACAAAACCTTAAAGACAATGAAGAGGACTAGAATTTAACACCCACATGGGTATGCTGTAGTTTTCCATTGAAACACAATTTTTGTCTTTATAGTCACCCTCATTTCTATCAAAGATAATTTAAGTAAGACCAATCTGTTTGCCACATAAGTCTAGTTTCATTAACTTGGACTGATCATATCGGTGCAGCAAGGATAGTGGTTGACCATATATACTTTTTAAAAGTCTGCTTTGCCAAAACTTTTTTTAAGTTTATTTATTTATTTTGAAAGAGGAAAGGGAGAGAGAGAGAGAGAGAGAGAGCGCATATGCACAGGGGAAGGGCAGAGAGAGGGGAGACAGAATCCAAAGCAGGCTCTACGCTGTCAGCACAGAGCTTGATGTGGGGCTCAATCTCATGAATCTTGAGCTGAGATCAAGAGTCTGGTTGCTTAACTGATTGAGCCACTCAGGCACCCCTGCTTTGCTGGAACTTCTAATGAGGAATCATAGATTGGACTTTCAAAAGGCTCTTGAAGCTTGTAGACTCAGCCAGTGACTCACTGTCAGATTTTGCCTGTAACACTTATAAATGTGAGTAAAGTCCTCTGTTCTTGAGGTCCCCCAAGTATCCTGAGGTTCCTGGATTCGGCTAGGAAGTAAGGGTACCCACCTGTTAGGCAAAAATCCTATAAGCAAGCTACCAGGTAGTTTTTAGAAGGGTAGCTGTATAAGCATTGGCTCCTTAAAGCTAACCTTAGTTCCTTGAAGCTGTCCAGTCACATCTGATTCTGTGCACATCATTTTCAAATATGTCATTCCAGTCAAAGCCTTTCTAATATAAGCAATGTTTACAATTGTGTCCTGTTACAAGGAGGACCGATTTTTATTGAATTTATGCAAATAACTATATTGCCATGAAAATACGAATACTCAGTAAGAATTCTCAAATTCTGGAGAGATGAGTTGGGGAGAAAAGAGAAATGCTTCAATTCTGTTTACAAAAGTATAATTTACCAAATTGCTGTGAGTTATAAGTAGCTCAAAAGGAAAGAGAAAAAGGTTTCCTTAAATTGGAAAAACACAACATTAAAGAACAAGTGCTACTTCAAACAGAAGTTATAATCATCATATCAGTCCATTCAGTCCCTTATAATTAATTCTTACTCTGCTTGCTCTTGGGTTAACAGGTTTACGAGTCTATCAGCTCCTACATCAGTTCTGGAAATTCTTACCCATTCCAGTGGCATAGTGTCAGAGTTTTTCAAGTGATACCATCATAGAGCATTCTCATAGTAGATGATTGTAAACACTTTTAAGAAAGAGTCAGAGCAGAACAGTAACTCTGAGCTGTCAGCACGGAGCCCGATGCGGGACTCAAACTCACGAGCTGTGAGATCATGACCTGAGCCGAAGTGGGATGCTTAACTGAGCCACCCAGGCACCCTGGTACGGTTAAAATTCTGATGAGAGTTCATTTGATAGGAAAATTAGTTATTTCTATGGTATACAACAATCTAAGATGATAATTGGATAGAGGTGGTGACAAATTTCTATAAACTTTGTACGTTTGTGCTCTTTTATGCATTGTTTCATTCAGTCTCTCTGAAGAAGATACTATTATTTTTATTTCATAGACAAGCAGACAGATTTAGTGGAGTAACTTGGCCAAAGTGATACAGCTATAAATAATAGCACTGGTGTTTGTACCTGTTTTGCACATGAACCTGAGTCTTTTACAACTATGTTCTATTTCCTACATTAATGATTTGTTTAAGGTCATATGATACTAAATGATAGAGCCAGGGGAAAAAATTAAGCTTTTAGGTTTCAAACCCATGGCTCTTTGGACCATAACATTTCACCTCTTGACATAGGTTTATTTAACCTCTTTTCCATAGGTCCATCTCCCAAATACAGAGGAATTAGATACTAGTGTTAGAATTGTCATTGGAAGGTCTTGAAACTGCAGATTAAATAAAGCTTAAGAAGTTTTTTGGAGGATCAATACTTTATTGACGAGAAATAAACTTGAAAGTAAATCCTTAATATTTTGCTCAACCCCAGTAAACTTGCAACGTATTAACACTTCAGCCAAAGGCCATGTAGTTATACATTCTTCTGCCTGTGCAGACTCTAGCCTGGTGATATTCAAAGAAGTTAAATCACTTTTTGAAATGAATATAGCCTCTGGCAGTTTAATATCGGTGTTTCACTGTGACATTCCACTTCAGATCCTGTTGAAGCTTTGCTGTAATGGCTTCTCTTTATATGACCACGGTACTATGTGCCACTGACACAGCTTGTCTGATTTAAGTGCCCTCTGCCGCCCCTCTTTATTGGTAACACGTGAGCTTTAAGGATCATTTGATGTGCAAATTTAATTGCAGGTTTTGTTTTTGAAGGATGGCATAAGCTATGTCATTCTAATAGCTATTTCTACAGCTTTTTCTAAACTGCTACTCTGAAAACATGCATTTCTTTCTGTATTGTAATGCTTCCTGATTTACTTTTTCAAGCCTGCTTGCTCAGTTAACTTGTTGAAGTGTATATGTGATGGTTCTTTGCAGTATTTCAGTAGGTATATGCTTTGAAATTAAACTTGGGCAATTCTTATTTTTTGATAAGATAGGTCCTTATGAGCCTTTGTCTTCTGTATCTGTTAATTTCCCCCTCCTCCCTTTCTTCCTCCCTCCCTTTCTTCCCAGTGCTATAGCACATGATTACAATACTCAAGAGCGGTTGAGTCTCATTATATGGCTAATGTGATAATTTCTTGACTGTATTACAGAGTTATGGTAAAAATACTCTGGAAAGGATCAGTAGGCTTATATGAAATGCCATTTTCTTTCCGAACGACACTAAAGAATCCAGAAGCACCGATGATTTTAATAAAACAAGTACTCCTATCTTTTTTTTTTTTTTTTTTGAGAGTAACATTTTGTGGAAAACAAAGGTTTGGAGGATGATATAGGTTTAAAAAATGCCGTTTTACAAGGAACATCTGTTCTTCTGATATGCATTCACTGAGTCAATTATGAAGGCTAGTACCATGTGAGTCAGGTGAAATAAGGAAGTTCTGAGTGAAATCTTAATAATGATGGGAAATATTGGTACTACATGTCAAAAGCTTCCACTTTTCCTGCCTCCCAGAAATTCTTTATACCTATTTGTTTTAGAAGAGTCTGTATTTAAATTGGAATTTTTTAGCAGAAATTGGGGGGCCTCTGAAATGTGTTATTTCATAATTTGTGAGGTATATTGACAAATGTCCTCATAGCAACTAATACTTTTTCCTCATTTGTCATTAGATTTCCTGACTATTCATTCAGTGATTTAATTTTTCTGAAAATTTACCATTTTATGTTGAAAAGTGTAAAACTGCCATTTACAATGATTTAGCCAAAATCTAATTAAGTAGGTTTTCTGTTTTTAAATTTGAACTGTGAGAATGTTCTAGAATAGATCTGAATAAGAGCTCACCAATTTGTCTCACTGATCTCATTTTACAGGTGAGGAAATGGAGGCTGAGAGAGGTTAAGTTACTTGCCTGAGGTTATAGAGCTACTACTAAGTGGCAGAGTTGATGCTTCAACACAAGCCTTCAGTTTCTTAGTACTGAGGTCTTTACACTTTACTACTTGTCTTTGATTATAGGACTTGAATAGAAATGAGACATCACTTTTTTGTTTTCACCATTAAAAAAATGTTTGTGTTTTTTTTTCTTTTTGATTGTAATTGTCAAATAAGGGTGTGACTTCCTGGAACTGTATGGGGATTCCTAAGTGGAAAATTGACACACAATATCCATAATCAAATGAGTTTGTGTGGTGTTTCCCTGAGTATATACCTAAACTTTGCTACTTTAAGGTGAAACTACCATTTTGTTCCCTTATATATACCCTGTTACCTAATTTTGCAGTTCATTTTTCTCAAATTCGTACTTCTGTTATTGGAGACTCAAACCATCTGTAGACTTGAAAATGTAATTATGGTACCACTCTTCTAATAGCTTATGTAAAGAATGAATATTGTTTGGTCCTGCTATTTATATTTATTCATCCTAAGAAGTGTCCATTATCTTTTTTTGTTTGTTTTTCACCTTTAATCCAGATTCTGTGTCCAAACAGTATCTCCAAAATGATAGTGACTCATTTAATCTTTTTTTAAATTTAGTATTTTTTTATTAATTTTTTAAATATCCAGTTATTTTTGAGAGAGAGAGAGAGACAGAGTGCAAACAGGGGAGGGGCAGAGAAAGAGGGAGACACAGAGTCTGTAGCAGGCTCCAGGCTCTGAGCTGTCAGCACAGAGCCTGACGGGGGGCTTGAGCCCACAAACCGTGAGATCATGACCTGAGCCGAAGTCAGATGCTCAACCAGCTGAGCCACCCAGGCACCCCATCATTTAATCTTTTTTAATATGAGCAAGTTGGTTCTTCATCTCATTCACATCCCATGCATATTTGCTCTTTTGTATGCCTGTGATATATTAATAATTTTACATGACTCTCCCCAAATATGAATTATATTGCACTGCTATTTCATATCTAGATAAGTTGTTAAAGGATTTGGTTGATCATTCTACCCATATGAATTTAGCTAGCTTAACTTGCATGTTATTGAGATTTGGCAATGTGCAATTTAGAGTTTAGAAACTTCTTTTGGATTCTCTCATTAGTAACATGTTAGTTTCTTACTTCCAATGAGAAAGAGTTTTAAAGTTAGAAGAAGAAGGATTGGTTTACAGAAAACAAAGCAGATTGTGATTCTTGGGAGAGGAAGTGCTGAAAGACAGATGAGGAACCGCGATTGAAGTGTACAGAAACTGTGAGTGAAGTTCTGCATATTTTCAAGGTGAATGTATTGTGACATTGTTGATCTGTTCTGCTTGCCTGTCCTGATAATTTATGTTAATGACTTCGTGTCATTTTGAATCTGAAGGTCTTGATACGTTTTGCTACGTTTTATCTTGTCTGCCTTTGTATTTGTGGTTACAAAGTGTGGAATGTAGGGCAGGGACACCAGTAGAGAGGGTGTGTGTGTGTGTGTGTGTGTGTGTGTGTGTGTGTGTGTGTGTGTGTGTGTGTGTGTGTGTGTGTGTGTGTATGTGCGCGCCTGCGCAATTTCCAGCTTCCTTTAATAGTTATGGAAGACGTGTGGCAACCAAATCTATGTTCCAAATATATTTCTAATGGCTACTTCTGGTACACTGCCCTGTCTTAGAAGGGTGAGGCAGTCAACAAATACCCATGAGCCTTGCTTGGATTTGTCCCGTGTTATTGACATCCTTTAGTGTGCATATGAATGAATATAGCTATAGTCCATGCAGTTTTTTTATTAATATTCTCTTTTTTTAAGTATGCTTCATGCCCAGCTCAGAGCCCAGTACAGGGCTTGAACTCATGACCCTGAGATCAAGACCTGAGCTGAAATCAAGAGTCGGACACTTAACCAACTGAGCCACCCAGCACCCCTATTAGTATTCTTAATAATGATTAGTTATATACTTGCCTGAACCTGATTAACCGTTTATAAAACTGTCATTAGCATCTTTACTGGTGGTTCAGAACCAAAAGGTGTATCAGAATTCTGTTACTTGGAACATGGGGTAAATATAAACAGGGCTCATGGGATTTGTAGATTTCCTCACCCTTAGAAGATAGGGCATTTACCAGAAGTAGCCATAAGAAACATGTATTTGCAATGTGTTAGATTTGGTTGTTGCACATTTTCCCATGACTGTTGAAGGAAGCTGGAAATTGTACACGTACATCTCTATTGGTAAACTTGCCCCCCAGCAGGGAATTAAATGTACCAGTTAACTTACTGTTAGGAAAGTGACTGTCTTAGAAGAATAAATGGCCTATATCTAAGCAGCAACGTTTTTGGCATTTAGCAGACCCATGGACCTAAGAGGTATTGTCTTCACAAAGACACACTGGAATTGGTATACCCTTGAGATGTGAAATGTTGTGTTGTGGAATTTTATGATTATATTTTCATTTTCAAAAAGTCTTTCCCTTGTGCTGCTGGTCTCCTCACCAAAGAGATATTAGCACTTTCTGGTGTTCTCCTCATTGGTTTCAAAGTTTTATTATTTTTCTTTTCTCCTTTTTTTTAAAAAAAATATTTATTTTGAGAGAGAGCATGCACCAGTGGTGGAGCGGCAGAGAGAGAGAGAGGGAGGGAGAATCCCAAGCCCCGATGCGGGGTTTGAGCTCATGAACAGTGAGATGATGCCCTGAGCTGAAATCAAGAGTCAGACCCTTAACCAGCTGAGCCACCCAGGCAGCCCTTTCTCACTATCACTCCTTTCATAGTGCTGCCCCATATCCTGTCCTTTTTTTTTTTTTTTAATGATGCTCTTCTCTTGCAGCTTGGGTTCCCCAGGATACAGACTCTCAGATGGAAATTAGTGTGCTAGAAGTTTCTTAAAATGTGCTCTTTGGATCAACCTCTGTGGAAGGGAAGGGAGATACCAGTATTGGGCAGAAGGGAAATTAGGCTACTGTGCAGTCTTGATGGAGGTATGACCCAGAGGGGAGTTCTGAAGCCAGGATGGCTCTCCACCATTGTCCCCCATTAGGGAGAGAGGGCCACATCTTTATATTCCCTGCAGCCACCTGTCTTTGAATGTGGGCTGCCCTGGAAAGGGAGCATGAGCTTGTGGGAGAAGAATCTTCAGCCAAGGCCGTTCTCAAGAGAGCTGGTATCTGAAGGCTGTCTGCTGGCAGCCGTTCAACAGGGGGATAAATCATTCAGTCCTGAAAGGGGATCTGAGTGGCACATCACAGTTTCCACTCTGTCCTTTTTGCACAGGTGCTGGAGAGGGCTCACGGCGGCCTGGGGGATGGGTCAGGATTTCCAGCAATGGGGCGTTGCAAGGGCAGAGTGGTCATCAGTGGTAGAGAGGGAAAGTTGGTGTGCAATAGATCCTGCCATATAATTGAGTTCCTGCTTTGCTTATTGTCTAAGTAAGTTTTTAAACTTCTATCCATCTATACTAACAATGTTCTCTTTTTAAGTTACAGAAACCTGATGAAAACTCAGGGTGCTCTATGTAGAGAATATGCATGTCTTTGCATATAAATTCTGTATGGTTTTGTAAAACCTACTTGTTTTTTCTGTTTCCTATTCTTTATAGGCTCTTTTTTCTTCCTCCGTCTCTTAATAATTATGCTTTGTTTTTCTATCTTCATATTAAAAAATTAGTTGAGTGCTGTATTTTCTATTTGGTGTATACACACACACACACACACACGTGTGTGTGTGTGTGTGTGTGTGTGTGTGTGTGTGTGTGTGTACCCATTTATTTTTAAAGTTTATTTGTTTATTTTGAGAGAGAGGGGAAGAGAGAGAATCCTAAGCAGGCTCCATGTTGTTAGTGCAGAGCCTGACATGGGCTCGATCCTGTGAACTGTGAGATCATGACCTGAGCCAAAATCAAGAGTTGGATGCTTAATGGACAGAGCCACCCAGGCGCCCCTGTTTGGTTTGTTAATGTTCAATCACAGTAAATCATTTTCTTACATGTTTTGTAATTTCTAAATTATAGGCTTATCTTCATTTGAGATTTTTGTTGTTGTTGTTTGGTTTAGTTTTTCTAGCTTATAGAGGTCCCATGTGGCCTATAGAGTGTTACTCTAGAGTGGTTTCATTTCTTCTGGATACTCCAGGGATATCACAAGCCTCGGACCCAATTTTATCTTAATTTTTGAGTTTGAAGATTCTCATAGAAATAAGATTTAGACTTGAGAACTGTTGTGACACAGGTGTAGGGTTTTAATTTCTGGTTGTTGCATTTCCCCTATGCTTTTACCCAGATTCCCAGAGACAGGTTGTCTTGAAGTCTTACTAAGACAGTGGGTGGATTTGTCCTGTTCCCTGCATCATTTTTTGACTGTGATTGCAGCCTTTTGAAAATAGCTCTGGTTTTTTGAAAGGATCTCAGTACCAACTTTATACCTTGTGTGTCTGAGAGCTCTTTCTCTGCCTGCACATGGTCATCAGGGTACAGTTGGGTAGGTGGTATCCTGTGTTGAGGAAAAGCAGGGCCAGAGATCTAGACTCTTCTTCTGAGAGAATACTTTCTTCCCATCTCATTTCTTGAGAGGGCATCTCCTTACCAATTTCAGTTAGGCCGAAGTGCTGAGGTGATTCCTGTGGTCATTTCTGGAGGCCATAACTGGCAGTATTTACTTTGGTGCATACCACTTTGGCCCTTGGTTCTAGCTTTGGTGTAGCACCAGGGGATTTTCTTTGTCGTAAGTGAAGCTGTGTTATTTCTTTTTAAATTTTGTTACACTCTTTTTCATTTTTTCTGTGTGTTTGCAGTGGAAGGTCTTCATTAGCTCAGTTAACCACGTTGCCGTACCTGGAATTTCTTCCAGTTACTTATTAACCTCTGTTCCTCAGATTCCACCGCTAACAATGGGAATAATAATAGTGTCTGTCTGTATGGTGTTAGTTTGGAGCACATCTTAAGTTCTCAGTCATTGTTAGCTATTATTATTTGCACCATTTACAGCTTTACTTTAGCACCTTAGGGAAGAGTTGGAAATGAAGTGGTTGTGTTTCTTACTTAACAAGAAGAGGAAGTCTTAGTTAACGCCCTAGAGAAACCAGAGGAGAAACTTTGTTCATTCACTATGGTAAAATGCCGAAACTGAAGCTTAGAGTCCCACCCTTTCTGTTGATATGCCGAAGGTCACTTGGCACCCAGAGTGAGCTGAGAGGAATGTCCTCTCAATATTGCCTGGCAGATCGCTTAGAGGAGTCTTGCTTGGATTGTGTGGGTAGGTAAGTTTGACTTTGTGAATATTTACTTTGCTAAGGAGGGCTCTCAAAGGCATAATTATTTTAGAAGATATATATAGACCTTGAAACACGCAGTAATACTTTTTAGTCCCAGTTAGCCTTTTGACAATTTCTTAAATTCCCATTTGGTATTCCAAGTGGATTCTGAACTTGTTGAAATTGGTGCCTCGGGCTCCTCAGAGCCCTGTCTCCTGCCTCTGGGGGATTTTAAAGGATTTCTTTCTGTTAGGTCATATGTTTAAGAGAATCATTTTCCTCCATAAATTGTAGGTGAGAAGAAATCTGTTGACGATTAATAGTTGGGGAAGCACAGATAGAATATATGAAGTTTTCTTAAAAATTACTTTTAAGTTAATCTGATAGGCAAAATACTGTGATTATCCTATAAATATTAACTGCTTTGGATTGTTTATACAATGCCAGTTGTACTATGAAAATTTGCTTATTAACCAAGTTCAGTTTTCTTAGGTTGTTATTGGCTTTGAGTCCACAGACTTAACACTGCCAAATTTCTGTGTAAACATTTTGCTTGGGACCTAAACTGTAGTGAATATGTGTATTTAAAGTTTTTTTTTTTCTTCTTCCCCTGAGCCTGTGTATATTAATGGAACTTGTAAACATTTAAATAGTCAATTAATGGAAAATTTTAAGGAAAAACTCTTCCAAAAAATTCAATCATGTGATTATGTTGTAAGTATAAAATTTGAGCTTAGTGTGAAATATCTATATATATCTATAGATAGATACATAGATATATATAGATATATATATATAGATATATAATTCTTACATAGAGATGTTTTTGTAGCTTTTATCGGTTTGTTACATTTAATTTTTTTTAGGAGGAGTCTTTTTGTTGTTATGTTACGAGTAATTAAGTGCAAGGCCAAGATTTATACTATTTAAAAACAAGAGTTAATAGTATTGTATCACAGTATACTAGATAGAGAACAAAAGTAAATAACCGGTTACATCTCTGTTTTGGTGCTGGGAAATGTAATGCATTCTTGAGTTCAGGTGCCATGGTTATTATGCCTATATTGATCCATTGAAGTACATTCTTGAATATGTTGATTTTTCTCTAATGTGTCTGCTATTTATTAAGACTCTACACCATAAAGAATGTCATCTACACCCCAAACTTAAACTTCCCATATAAGCACAATGTGCAACTGTTTGGTAGCATACATAGGTGAGATTCCGTGGAATGTTTATGGCCTGAGTTATTCTTAACCTTGTTGCAGAGCTTTGGTCAGCTTTACAGGGCAAACTCTAAAGCAAGTGTCAGTGTCATGCTCAGTATAAATTTTGTATAAGCTCTCGGAATGGTATGTAATGTTGGGGAGGGGCAGAGAGCGAGGGAGAGAGAGAATTCCATGTAGGCTCCATGCTCAGTGCAGAGCCCTACATGGGGCTTGATACCCCAACCATGGGATCATGACCTGAGCCGAGAAAAACTGAGCCACCTGGGCGCCCCACCTGGAGTTTAGTTTTAAAAGTGGTTTCTGTTTTTCTGCAGATGGACTTGGAAATACTTTCTTAAGTTTAAGTAAATTACATATAGGAGAAAATGACTTTGGGAAGGATAAGATGTTTATACTGATTTTCTGTGTAATTCTGAAATAAACTGTATAGAGAAGTTTCCTTTTTAGTTTATTTTTCAGAGAAATCATGTTGCATTAATTCATCAAGGTAGGCGTGAAGATAAAGAGATTCTTTTGAGTTTTAAGCAGACAAAAATTAGCTCATTATATTTTAGATTTTTAAATAATACTTTACTTGAATTGTGTAAAATTTTTGTGTGGATGATATAACAAAGTAGATTTTCATATAGTCTTTTGATTATTTACCCTGTAACAAAGTTCTAATTTAATTAAACAATTATTCTTTAAAATTCTTTTTTCTGTTAGAGTTTAAGCTTGTGTGTGTGTGTGTATGTATATATACATATTTTTTAATGTTTATTTTTGAGAGAGAGAGAGAGAGAGAGAGAGAGAGAACAAGCGGGGGAGGGGCAAAGAGAGAGGGAGACTCAGAATCCAAAGCAGTCTGACGCGAGGCTTGAACCCACAAACTATGAGATCATGACCTGAGCTGAAGTCAGACACTTAACTGACTGAGCCACCCAGGTACCCCCCGTGTGTATAGTTTTAATTTTTAATTTTTTCATGAAACACTGAAAAGTGGACTTTCAGCTAATAAAAATGTATTATTTTAGTTAAAATTTGTGGCATTTCTGTCTCCTGTATAGAATTCATTAACAGATTCAGGGACATGATTAGAAGAAACTTGTAGTAGTTGTAATTCTTAATATATATTCTAAGGTATTAAAGCAATATGTGAAATACTGTGCTCTTTGTACTTAGTGATGTAAAATCTGAGCTGAAATGGAACATGTGTTTCTTATACTTGCCTTAGACCTTATGTGCACATTAATCCAAGAAGGTTTTGCTTTGGGAGAACATTGATATACAGCTTCTTGACTATTAAAAAAATATTGTGTCAGATATTTAGATGTAATTCAAAACCATATTAACTTTCTTAATTATATGATCTAATGATCAGATTTAAGTATCTGCTAATATTATTATTACTCTTAAGTTGTATTCTTTTTTTTCCCTCATTGTTTCCAAAAATATACTTTCCTCTCATTTTGCAGGTAATTTTTTTTATTCCACTATTTTTTATAATTTGCCAGACCAAATGACACAGTTAGGATCCATTAAGTAGAGCTGTGAATATCAATCTTGGACACAAAGCTGGGGATTGTTGTTGGGAAAGCCCTCCTGCTGCTCTTACTTGGCATTCCAAAGACTCTGAATGAAGTCTCTTCACTTATTTCAAAGCCTGGGTTTGTGAAGGCCAGTTGGGCTCCCTTTTGCTCATTCATCACTGATGTTACACTCTTCTGGTTAAATTACACTCTTCTGGTTAAAAATTGTCAGTGACTTTCCCATTTTCCATCAGATAAAATTCAAAGTTTGTTATAGAACTTATTATTTGTCATCATGTATCTTAATTTGTGGCCTACGTGTCTTGATCTTTATGCTTTATTGTATATTTCCTGCCTTTTTCTTTATTCATGCAGCAATTAGAAAACGTTTCCCTCATAATCAAAATTTAACTCATCCATAAGGTCTGCTAATCACCCCCATTAAATTTCTCCTGGTCCCTTTTTCCAACATTGAAAGTAATCTGTTTTTTTTTTTTCCTGCATTTAAAAAAATTTTTTTATTTATTTTTGAGAGAGCATAAGTGGGGGAGGGGCAGAGTGAGCCAGACAGAGGATCTGAATCAGGCTCTGTGCTGACAACAGGGAGCCTGAAATAGGGCTTAAGCTCAGAACTGCAAGATCATGGCCCGAGTTTAAGTCAGATGCCCACCTGACTGAGCCACCCAGGTGCCCCTTCTGCATTGTCTTAAGGTGCTTCATGTTCTGTCTTGTGTTGCAGTTATTTTTACATGTGTTATAATATTTTACCCCTCCTGTATAGCCTCGACCAACTTTAAATGATCCACTGAATTACTTAAGTCTCTTACCTCTTACTAGGATGGATGGAGGTGGTTTCATCATGTTTCTCCTATGATACCTTGTATTCAGGAAATACTCATAAATATTTGGTGAGCGAATAAATGAAATGACATGACAGCGTGTTACCACCAGACATTTTATTCCTCTGTTGGGGATAGGGGATCAGTTAGAGAAGAAAACAATTGTGACATAGCTGTCTGAATCCGAGCTGTCCCCAGAAGGGAAAGCTGAGGGAACAAAGATGCAGTTAAGAAATGTTTTAGATCATGTTTAATGGCTCACTACTGACGAGGAAAGAACAACGTTTTCTAGATAAACACTTTGGGCTAATAGGAAATTGAAGAGTAACACAGGCTTTGTAGATCGTGACTAGAGTTCTGAGTCAGAGAACATTAATCATGAGTCTGTAGTTTGGGAATGAATAGTCAGTTCTTCTATAATGCTTGTTTTGAAAATGGGAATTTATTCCTACATTATTGGTACTAGGGAACAGTTTGATGATAACGTATATTTCACACTTGTCATGTGTGATATTATCTGAGAAATAGTAGGTGAACACCGAAAGTTCCACCTGGTTGACCTGAGCCACATAGGAATACACAAAATGCATGGGCACAGTCCTCGGACGTCTCCAGCTACCTCACTTCATTGTACGCTATGAACTGCAAACACACCCATATCTTTTATAGTTTTCTCTTCAGTTTCAGATAACCCTTTTCCCTCCATTTCACAATAACTTACTTATGTGTAACCCTGTGGCAGCCAGTTCCACAAGCAAACTTCAGGTCTTTTTCAAGGTAAGGTACCATGTTTATTGTGGTTTTTATTTTTTTAACCATTTAACATATGTAAAACTGCTACAATCTTTATTAGTTTCTTTCCTTTTTTTTATGAAGTGTCACTGACAGTTGTGCTTCTAACCCCATTTTCTCCATAAGCCTTGTGGTTTTAATGATGTGATTTTGCATCGCATCATGATTTTTAGGAATATGTGTGTTGCGTTATAACAGAACAGGCTTGTCCTAATTGTTAACCTACAGAGTGCAAACTGATGGTTCTCCCTCTCTCTTTCCTTCATTTCTGCTCTTCCTCTTCCCTCTCTTTTGATGGTGAAAGAAACTAAATAGACCCTGTAAGGAGGGACACAGCATGACAGAGCAAAATACCAAAGGACTTTTTTTTTTTTTTTTTTTTTTTTTACAAAAAAGGGCATAAATTTACCGGTGGACATAAATGGGTATCTTCAAAAGCAGGCAGGGACTGAGAAGTAAATACAAAAGCCAGTGGCCTCCTGGAGTAAAAATATATCTTACCTTTAAATAATAGTAATTATGTTTAACATTTTTTGAGCCTTTACTATATGCTGGGCACTGTGATAAGTGCTTGACATAGTTTATGCTATGTAATCATCATAAAACGCTATAAAGTATGTGTTATTACTGTCTTCATTTTACAGATAAGGAAAATGAGACTTAGAAGGGTTAATTAACTTGCCCAAGGTAGGTAACTCATAAATATAAAGGGCAGAGCCAGTTCTAGAATCAGGTCTGACTTCCGAGCCTTAGATTTTAGTGGTCTGTCACAGTACTTTGTAGATTATAAATTAATAAACTACAGGTGTTATCTCCTCTACACTTAACTGTGTCTGATTGGCATCACGGGCTATTTCTATGCCTGTAATAATTGAAGAAACGGAGGTGCCCAGGCTAAGAAATGTGCAGATTGTCAGAGGCAGAACAATAACAGAAATTAATTCTAATACCTAATTCAGGTTTTTTTTTGTTTTTTTTTCCTGGAGTTTATATATAGAAAGGGAGAAAATTTGGACAGTTGGCAATAAGGAGGTAAGCTGAGCTGAATAGAAGGAGAAATAATTGCTTTGGAAGTTGGAAAAAAAGGAGGTGAATATGTAACAATATGTTAGAATTGAAAGATGAGAGCCCAATGGAGAATGAGCAAAAGGGATTCTCACTCTATGTCGTGGGTAGCCCAATCAGATTCTCATAAAAGAACTAAAATCAGTACCAGTTTTGATACAAGGTTATAGCACAAGAAATCTGAGGTCATGAGCATAAAATAGCTATATTATAAATCCTGATTAGTAGTAGGCTCAGGGAAAAAAAAAAAAGAGGAAAGAGAGAGGTTATGCTAAAGGATGCTTTCAAAAGGCTTTATTTGTACTGATTTTATTGCTTGTCCTTAGTCACTTTTTTCTTTACATGGCCAGTTACCTCACAGGGCCTTACATAGAAACACGGACACAAGTGTTTAATCCATACTTGTTAAATGGAAGTATTGATGAATAGTGGAGAGAGTAGTTCTTCAATTGAGTGTTGATTAAAAGCTAAATATTATACAGGTAATGGATAAATAAGGGTGGAATTGATGAGTATTTATGTATTTAGAGCAAGGGATTAGCAAACTGACCAATAGACTATTTTCTTTCTATAAGCCAAGAATGGTTTTTACATTTTTAGTAGATTATTAAAAACAAAAACAAAATTATCAACAGAGACCATATGGGGCCCACAAGCCCCAAATATTTGCCACTTGACCCTTTATAGAAAGTTTGTCAACACCTGACCTGAAAAATAGTCCAAAAAAAAGTTAGATTGTTCTCTTTTAGGAAATCAGATTAGGAAATGGAAACTGGTATTATATTTTATAGCTACATTTCTGAACATGTGCCTTTTTTCCCCTCATCTGTGGGAAGGAGTTGATATTTACTAAAAATATTTTGCTAGGGGCTCTGTATACCTTATATTTATTTCTCATACCCTTAAAAGATATCATAACTACTTTAATTTTTTTTTAATGTTTATTTATTTTTGAGAGAGGGAGAGAGAGACAGAGGTGGGGAGGGGCAGAGGGAGAGGGAGACACAGAATTTGAAGCAGGCCAGCACAGAGCCCGATGTGGGTCTTGAACTCACAAACTTTGAGACCATGACCTGAGCCAAAGTTGGACGCTTAACCGACTAAGCCACCCAGGCGTCCCAGATACTATAACTACTTTAAGTGAGGAATCCTGGCTTGTAGAAGCTAAGTAAGCCTAAAGTTTCACACTTAATGAGTAGTGGGATTCCTATATATTTGGGTCTCCCACGTAAGAAAATGGTAAAAGTTGAGTATAGACTATTCAGAATTCTGGCTTGAGAATATCTAAATAGATATCATATGTGGACATTTGTAGTATCTTTAGCTAGTATCTCAAATATAAACAGAACATTTAAGTTTCACATACAAAAAATAGGACTGTTTGAAGAATTGTAATTTTATTATAAAATTTGCATATGTAGGAAGATCTTTGGATAAATTGTGGAGTTACAGAGATAAAGTGTAAAGAAAAAATTCAAGACTCATCTGTTTTTTTTTTTTAACGTTTATTTCTTTTTGAGACAGAGAAAGACAGAGCATGAATGGGGGAGGGTCAGAGAGAGAGGGAGACACAGAATTCGAAGCAGGCTCCAGGCTCTGAGCTGTCAGCACAGAGCCCGATTTGGGGCTTGAATTCACGAACCGTGAGATCATGACTTGAGCCAAAGTTGGACGCTTAACTGACGGAGCCACCCAGGCACCCCTGAAAGAATTAAAATAATATTCACCTAAAAGAAAGATGAGACTTAAAACGTTTTCAATATAAAGTACAGAATAGAAAAGTTTATTCTGCTTCAATAGAAAGTATACCGGGCAGCCATTTATTTTTGAAAAGCTCATGTTACAAATATTGGCCCATAAGTCTAATTATAAAGCCTTATGAAGAAGATTTCAGGGTACTGTGAAAACATGCAATGAAGGATCTAATAATATAGATTGGAGGGTCCGGACAGGACATCCCAAGAGGGGTCATTTAAGCTGCGATGCAGGAGTCAGGCAAAGACAAAGAGGATAATTATTCCAGACAGATAATGATAGGCCTTGAGGATGGTAAGAGCTTGGCATATTCAAAGGAATATCAAAGAAGGTCATTGTGTCTCCTAACGACTTGGAGGACAAGAATTATATGTGTTTTGTTCATCCTTGTATATCCAGCTTCATACACATAGTATCTGTTGGCACATAGAAAGCCCTTAGCAAGATTTATTGAATGGACAAAGAATGAATGGATATTTCACAGGGAAATTCATGGTATAATTGTGAGTATAGGGATTCCTTGGATGAAGGCTACTACTCTCTCTCTGAAGCCTACCTAATTACATCAAACTATTCAGATTGTTGGTAATCCCAGATTATCCTAGGTCACTTGCAGCCCAGATGTCCCAAACCTTGGTAACTACGGTCAGAGGGTCTGAATGGAACTTGGACTGAGAGTCTGCATAGAAAAAGCAGGAAAAAAGGAAGGTAGACTGTTTCAGCTGGGTCTGAGCCTGAGAAGGAAAGTACATTTGCATTATTACAACATCAGGAATAAATCTGAGCTAGAATGTATATTGCCATTTTTCTAAAAATAACCAGCTGAAGGGAAGGGTGTTCCTTACTAGAGCATGTGATCCCTGATTCTCTGGGTGATCACTGGTGGCCAAATAGCACATGATCATCAGGCTTAGAGGTTTAATTAAAAAGTTAAATACTCAAATGCTTATTATTTGTGTAGCTTATTTCTTCAAAATCACATTTGGACTTCTAAATTTAGATAATTTCACTTACTGGTTTGAGTGCATTGAGGAATTTATAAAGTAGAAAGAATGGGGAGATGATTGCGTATTTCTCAGGTCTGTGATATAAAGTTGTAGTAACCACGGAAGGACTATTTTACAAAATATTAAGCATGCATTGGAGGTTTACAACAATTAAGGGAAGAGAGGATGACTTTAAGTGGGAAGGTAGATGGGAATTAGAGAAGAAGGAAAGAAAACATTTCAGGGTTATTCATAAATGATGGCCTTTGAGTTAAAAAAAAAAAATAGCCACTAACTGGTGAAAACAACACACGTACAATTGATTATACAATTTCATAATGCCACTTGTGTATGCCTTACTTAAGCTTAGACTTCAGTGAACTTTAGTTTAATGGTATCACATTGTTGGGGGTTTAATATGAAATCTGAGGCATTCCCTACTGGATGTGATAAGTCTATTTCCTTACAAAAAGAGAAATATTGGACAGCAGATGAGGTAAGTACTAAGACCTCTAAGTTTATTTGTATCAGTGAGACAAAAAAAAAAAAAAAAGACTCTTCCCCTTGCCCCCTGGAGATAATACAAGTTTTACAAAGGATATGTTGGGAGGGGAATTGGCAGTACTGGCATGTGAGAAACTCTTAGATGTTTATTTTAGATGGATTCTCTCTTGAGTATTAAAATTAGTGAGTTAGATATTGTCAGTGCCATTGGGCTCATTTGCAGGAACAGAGGATATTCTAACTATTGCAGATAACAACTGATTTGTCCTAAGGCATCAATTTCATGGCAGTTTTCTTAACCAAAAGTACAGGCATGTTCTTTAGGCCTTTTAAATAAATCTTAACAATTTTTGTTAACATCATTTTATAATTACTATTGATATTTGGTATGATACTTAGCAATGGACTAATTCATTATAAAAGCAAAATCTAAATATTTTCTTCCTTATCACTTTAAAAGCTAGACCTTTGAAGCCATCTTATTTAATATATGTATATTTAATATGTCATCTGACCCTTGACCGATATGGGGGTTTGGGTACTGACCCCTTGCAGAGTAGAAAATCCACATATAACTTTGTCCCCAAATTTAACTGCTAATAGCCTTTAGTTGATTAGCACAAATTTTGTATATGTATTATATATTGTATTCTTAGAATAAATAAAGCTACAGAACAGAAAGTGTGATTAAGAAAAGCATAAGTAAGAGGAAATAGATTTACAGTATTGCATGCATTTATTGAAAAAAATCCTTGTATAGGTGGAGTGCAGTTCAAACTTGTATTTTTCAAGGGTCGGTTGTATATGTGCATATATATACATGTGTATGAATTTACCCCCCTTGGAATACTGATATATTTTATTGCTCAATGCCTGTTTTCCTCAAAGTTTCTGTGCCTACTAAATTGTTTAAAAGTTCAATTAAAAAGTGAAAAATGCAGAGAAATTTAAAAAAACTCTTTAAGCCCTTTCATGAGTCAGATGATCCTTTTGTACAGGAGCATGTTGATTCCAAATCATTTTAAACTTTGAAAGTAATTGTATGTGTACCTTGTCTTATTTTATCCCCTCAACACACTGTGAGATCAGTGTGTCGGGATGGAGCATGGAGCCCTACTCCATTTGACTAATAAGAAAGTGAAGGATCGGTGAAAAACGGCCTTTGCAAGAGGGACTGCCAAATCATGTTAGCGCTGATGGTAACAAGGATTGGTAAAAACTTGATAAGTGCTTTTTGTTTGTTTGTTTGTTTCCAAAACACAGTTCCAATTTGTTGGTCTCACAGATTAGGAATTTTGTCTCTTGATCTTTATTAAAGTGGAGTATATGATAATCTAGTGTATTTCAAATAAAAAATACATACATATGTGTATATGTATGCTCACACACACAAGATTGTAGGATGGTTTTAAGTTTTTTTTACAAGTGTGTTTGCCACATGTAAATTCTTTATGCTTCCATTACATCCTCATTTACAACCTTCACCTTAGTGGACCAGGTGGCCACACCTGATGGGCTTGCCGACATGACGCAGTCTTTTCATTCCTCAGGTTTATTTTTTGTGTAAAATATCCATGACATAAAATTTACCACTTTAATAATCTTTAAGTGTACATCTTCATGAACCGAAACTCTGTACCTGTTAAACAGTAACGACTACTCTTTTTTTCCTCCCTGCTTCCCACCCCCCCCCCCCCCCCCCCCAGCTCCTGGATTCTTTCTTTTTTTTTCCTTCCTGGATTCTACATTCTATCTCAATGAGTGTGACTACTCTGGGTCCTCATATAAGTGGAATCATACAATATTTGTTGTTTTGTGACTGGCCTATTTACTTAGCATAATGGCTTCAAGGTTCATCCATGTTGTTGGATGTACCAGTCTTTCCTTCCTTTTGAAAGCTGAGCAATATTCCATTCTGTGCATATACATTTTCCTTATCCATTTACCTGTCAATGGACACTTGGCTTGCTTCCACTTTCTTCTGATGTGAATAGTGCTGCTGTAAACATGGGTATATAAGCATCTGTTTAAGTCCTTGTTTTCAGTTCTTTTGGGTGTATATTCAGAAGTGGAACTACTACAATGTACACGGTAATTCTGTGTTTAAGTTTTTGAGGAGCTCTGCCATGGGTTTCCACAGAAGCCACTTCATTAAAGGAATGTTTTCAATGGCTGACAAACAAAAAACAACCTTCAGTTCTCTTACTCTCTGGATTTTTAAAATGAACTTTCCTGGGGCGCCTGGGTGGCTCAGTCAGTTAAGCGGCCGACTTCGTCTCAGGTCATGATTTCATGGTCCGTGAGTTCAAGCCCCGCATTGGGCTCTGTGCTGACAGCTCAGAGCCTGGAGCCTGTTTCAGATTCTGTGTCTCCCTCTCTCTGACACTCCCCCATTCATGCTCTGTCTCTCTCTGTCTCAAAAATAAATAAACGTTAAAAAAAATAAATAAAATAAAATAAAATAAAATAAAATAAAATAAAATAAACTTTCCTAAAACAGGATGTATGCAACTGTGGATTTCTTGTGTATCTAGTAACTGTTGAAAATGTGGGCTGTGTCCTTGTACTATATTTTAGATTAAATTATCTTCCTGTTTCTCTTTGGAGAATTCAGATTTGAAGAAGTTATGGGAATGACATGGGTGAATCTTAGTTTTTCCAAAAAGATATCTAGCACAGAATACAGTTGAGATGGTTCCCATAGGAATGAAAGAAACTTATAAAATTTCCTTAAAATAAGTTAGCTTTAATTCCTAATCTTGTCTGTCCTCCAAAATGCCCCCATACTTAATTAAAAATTAGTAATATGATTTTGTGTTTCCGTAAAGATTAAGTCTGAATTTCTGTGCATGCTCTACAAGGCCCCTCACGATCTGGCTTCAGGCTTTTCTCAACTACATTATCTTTCTATACATCTTGTACTGCAGCCACACTGAATATCTCCCTGTGCTCTGAAGCTCATGTCCTTCCATGTACCGTGCTTTACATATGCCTGGAATGCTCTCTCACTGCCCTCGCACCTTCCAATTGACACACTCCTCTGTGTCTTTCAACACCTGGTTCTACTGTCAGTTCTTCTATGAAACCTACCAACAAACTTCTCCAGGTGGATGCTTCCATAATACATTGTTCATGCCATGACAGTAGCATTTATTAAATTGCACTGTAATTATCTCTTTGCTAAACTGAGTGCTCCTAGCGGAGAGACACCATGTTGTTTATTATATGCCCTTGTTGTGAAGCACAGCACCTGGCAGGTGTAGACAAAAAATACTGGATGCATTTCTTAGACGGTTTTGCTCGCTGTATAGGTTGTTTGTCCATATAGTCCCGCTATATAGGATGTTTGTCTTTAATAAAGAATCATTCCTAAATAAAAATAAGTAAATAAGTAATCATTCCAGGTATAAGATGGAATTCATTTCATAATTTCAGTAATTATTAATAACTGGACATATCATAGGCAAAAGTATTAAGCAGGCAAATTTTTTTCTCAGTAGCTTACTACAGCTTCATTTCTGTGAAGCTTTCTTACATTTCCTGGCACACTGGCTTCATACATATTCTTATAGTACTTTAAATTCCTCCTATCATAGCAGGAAGTATCTGATAATTCATACTTATGTGATAATAATATATTTTTAGTCCCAGAAGTGATTGAAGTCTAAAAGTGGTTCCTAGGGATTACAACACATAATTCAAAAGAATAAATTAATTTCCACTGGTAGAATTTCATTCCCTGTGTCACTTGGGTAAATGATACATTTTAAAAAAGCAGGATGACTGTCCTGGCCCTAAAATCACACTGGGCAGGCAGGGCTCCACAGCACCTCTGCATCTCAGCACCTCCAGAGTGGTGTTGATGCTGGGAATATTCTGTCTCCATAGGCTGCTGCTTTAAGGGCTTAACCCTCTGTGATAAATTTGCCCTTCTTATACTGGTCCTTAATAATCTGAAAGGCAGAGTGGTGTGGCATATTTATAAGTGCTTATTCTACCTCATTAGCTAACTAGGAATTTCCTTTTCAAATGTTTAGAACTAGAAATATGCAGTCATTTAATATTTAAACTCATTTCTATGAACCAGGTATAGATACAAGTGAACATTTATTAGCTGAATTGGCATATTAAAGGATGGTCTTTGTACTGAAAGCAAAATACTGCGAGAGTCAGATATTTGAACTCCTTCCAGTCTAGATTACTCAAGAGGAAACAAACAGCAAGATTCAGTTTAATTGCTTGTTATTTTGAAATAGGAAATGTTATGTGTATTTTTGTTCCCCAAGGGCTGTGTCCAGGACAGTATCATTGTGGTGTTTTTATAGTTCTGTGAGATGTTTACAGTGTTGTAGAAATAAAAAACAAATGAAACTGATATAAATGTATCCAGGCAGTGGAGTGTTTCAAAGCTCATCCAAGTAATTGTTCTTCTAGTTCAAAGACTTGGTGTTTGTACACAAATCCTATCAATATAATAGTCACATTAGGATTTATAAACTAATAAGTGAGGACATACTAAATTTTGGTACATATTATGTAATTGAAATATTTATACATATATGTAATTATATGTGTGTTGTGTGTGTGCTTAATTAAGCATGTTTAACTTTTAGCGAGCATTCTAGTGGGAGGTGTGTGGTCACATGCACAGAAAGCGTCAAAACATTTTGGGCTCAGGGCACCTAGGTGGCTCAGGACGCTTGGTTAAGTGTCAGACTCCTGATTTTGGCTCAGGTCATGATCTCAGTGTTTGTGAGTTCAAGCCCCATATCTGGCTCTGCTCTGACAGTGTGGAGCCTGCTTGGGATTCTCTCGCTCTCCTGCTCTTTTACCCCTCCCCTGCTCACGTGAGCGTGTGCTGCACCTTCTTTTCTCTCTCTCTCTCTCTCTCAAAATAAATAAACTTAAAAAAAAAAACAGTTTGGGCTTTTGTGGTGGTCTGCCTGGGGTTTGAGGCTTTACTGTGTAATAGGTGTGATTCTGTGTCTCAGTTTCCTTATCTATGAAATTGAAGTAATAGTTGTATCTGTTCCTTATTGAGTAAATGCATGCTAACAACCTGTAACATGTTTGGCATGCATAAGCACTTAAGAAGTGTTATTTATTGTTTTTGTAAATTACTATTAAATATTGGCCACACAGTTGATTCAGTTGATTTCAGAAGAGAATTCCCTTGAAAAAAAAAAAAAGACTGTTTTGAAGCCAAAGACATTAGTTAATTTTGTGGATTAAAATCATATGGTTGTTTCTTTATCATTAAGAGATTATGGTATAAAGAGGGATATGTGTAGGTAGTCAGTGGTTTATTCATTATAATATACTTTGGATTATCCATTTTGACTGTATTTAAAGTCTTCCCTTTTATGACCAGATAATATATGTTTATGAAATGGTCTCCTTTGAAACTTGTTGGCTTTGGAAAATATATGTCTTTTTGTTCATTTTGTGTTAGACTTCAATTTTGTCTAATCAGTGTTTGAATGAAATGGCACTTGTTGTATAGACTTCCTTCCAAGAAAAACATTGGGTGTTTCAGGAAGTGGTCTTGATGAGTCAGAGGATAATACTTTTTTCCTCTGAGTCAGTTCTGAGTCTCCTTGATATAAATAGGCGTACTTTTTCCCAAAGTTCTGCTTTTTAGATCATATGTTAAAATCATTGACCACACCAACAACAGTACTTTTATTGGTATTTCCACTGGATTAACACAGAGAGTCATATATAATTGTGACTATAGAAATTCTGTTAAATAAATTTTTTTGAACAATTTCAATTCAGTTTCTGTACTTCTAAATTAGTTCGTATTTTGCAACAAAAATGTCCAGTCCTCGGACAGGACTGATTTGTGCTAGGCGGTCATTTGTGTAAATCTTAGAGGAAATTTATATTGGTAATGCTATCTCCTTTGATCACTAAAATTCTAGCACATGTACATAAAACTCCTATAGCGCAATTTTAGTACAGCAGTTATTTTGCAGAAGATTGTGCTAGCTTGCCACACCCCAGAGCTGTGTCAGAGATACGAAGGAATAATCCAGAGTTCTTCTTCATAACTACATTAAAAATATTAAACATGATAAATAGTTGCTGAATGACTAGATATTGTTGATGTTGAGTTGGTCAGGGAAGACTAAAATAGGGGTAGGAATGGAGGAATTGAGCTGTTGTTCGACGGGAGGTGTGAAGTGGCAGGAAGGGTATTTAGGGTAAGAGCAGAGGCCTGAAGGTGGCTCAGTGCTCCGTATGCTCAGAAGAGAGTGAAGGATTCTGGGTGGGAGTGTTGGAGAGAATATGGAGGACTGGAGAAATTCTTTAGGGCAAAATCGTGGTAGGTCTGGAATGATAAGCAAAGGAAATTTCTTTTTGGGTGTGTGAGTATGTAATTGGTAACATTCTTTACTCTGATTCTCATGTATTTCACTTGACTTGTATTTGATTGATTGCGATTGGTTTTTACCTCAGTGGATTTCATTATTAGAACCAGTATTTAAAGAAAGCTTCCATTACTATTTGTCTCCAATATACAATTCTTCAGGGAGATAAAGAACTCATAGATGTCGATATAGATAATAAATCTTAAGTGACCTGTGTGTGCTTTTGCATACAGTCTTCATAACAACCTTATTTCAAAGATGAATAAACAGAGGCTCAGAGCTGATAAAGTTTGTTCAACATCATGTAGAGTGAAAATTTACATTTAGGGCCTTCTACCTTCTTTTTACTACCCCGCAATACCACAATGCAAGCATTGCAATATACTCGGCAAGTTTTTATTGTTTCCAGTAGCTCTGAAATAGCACCCCAAAAGCATTTTTCTTCTTGGCGGAAATACTATTATTATTTTTTAGGAATTGGAAGGTGGTCTTTAGATGGTGGGAAATCGCCTTATGGGCAAGCTGGCTCACTCCCTCCCAGGGAGCAGCAATAGGGCTCTGCTTTCTAAGACTAGAGTATTGTCATTTGAAGCTCTGTGAGGTTTGCAAGGGCCATCAATTATGTTTAGGAACATTTGTGGGTAGTGGTGATCCACAGCATGGATCCTATCCTTTGCCCACTTATATAGTAGACTATTAGTTGGTCATTTTTCACTTCCTGTATCTTAAGCATTTGGGTCTAGATCAGTTGGAGTCTTTGATTTTTTTGTCTTCACGCACACAGTCACTTCTAGAGTAGGCCGCTTTCCTTCATCCTATTTCTTTCATGGAAGGGAAGCAGCTGTGTGACTCTTGGCAAAACTAGTCTTCCCTGAGGTGACATCAGTGACAGTTAAGATTAAGTATTACTCTCATAAACATATCATATCTCATAAAATTCAAACACTTGTTTGAATCTAGTGTTCAAACACTAGAAAAATTTCCTTTTTAGCATCCTGGAATGGAGCAGCTTCATTTCTTGGGAGATCAGGGAAATTTATCTTATTTTTCCCAGCTAAATAGTTAGAGGAGTGTGCTACTATATGCTGCTATGTGCTGTTCCCAGTGCTTCTTACCAACTAAATTGAAAACAGACAAAAAAATTATGGCACATGCTTTCTTCGTAGGCAGGCTTGGAGGTTGTGAGGGTAACATATATCCAGTTCTCAAAGGACTAACCTGAGTTAACCTGTGTTAACCCCGCCCCCCCCCCCCCCCCCCCAGTAAAATGGGATACTTTCTCCTGTGTTCTGTTTTGTCAGGTGGTCTGTAGAGGTAAATTTAGATGACAAGAATCAGCACACTGAGCCAGTGTGCTGGCCTATGACTGATGTCACTGAGCTAATCTTTGGAGCTGCAAAGGATTCTTGGAAATACCCTAGTTTCCGGCTTATGAAAAGGACTGATGAGGATGAGTTTAACATGTCCAAGGGCACAGAGTTGGGAATGGTATTGACCAAGCAAGCAAGAGTATTAACTTCGGTGTTCAGTGTTTTCTAATTTCACAACAAACCTAAGTCAAGTTGACATCTAGGTAGGATGTTCTAACGGCAAGCCTAGGAACGAAATTTCCTCACACCCACAGAAAGTGGTTGGATTCTGGTAGAACTGATGCTCACCATCAGACAAGGGACAGAATTGGAATGGTGAGAGGATAGGGTTAGATGAGGATTTTTATTCCATTCCATTTGAGGAAAATAAGGAAGTTGGCTAACAATAACAGAGGTCAAGATGGAGAGGCTGGAGGAAGGAGGTGCAAAATATGCAGTGTGGATGGGGTGACTTACAGGGATTAGGGCATAAAGCAGACCATGCTTGCTGTTTTCCTTGAGTGGTTCTTGTTAGAAGCTAGTGATGCTAAATATTTTCTGTTTTTAACTCTTCAACAAGCTAACATATTTCCTACTCAGATTTTCTTTTAAATTTTTTTTTTCAACGTTTATTTATTTTGGGGACAGAGAGAGACAGAGCATGAACGGGGGAGGGGCAGAGAGAGAGGGAGACACAGAATCGGAAACAGGCTCCAGGCTCCGAGCCATCAGCCCAGAGCCTGACGCGGGGCTCGAACTCACGGACCGCGAGATCGTGACCTGGCTGAAGTCGGACGCTTAACCAACTGCGCCACCCAGGCGCCCCATCCTACTCAGATTTTCTTGGTTTTAGAGCATTGTTTCATTCTGTCTTTCCTTAATAAGATTTTATTTATTTATTTATTTTTATTTTTATTTTTTTACATTTTTTTCTGAGAGATATAGACAGACAGAGCACAAGTTGGGGAGGGGCAGAGAGACAGAGGGAGACACAGAATCCGAAGCAGTCTCCAGGCTCAGAGCTGTCAGCACAGCTCAAACCATGAGATCTTGACCTGAGCCGAAGTCAGATGCTTAACCAACTGAGCC
This sequence comes from Herpailurus yagouaroundi, assembly GCF_014898765.1. Lineage (NCBI taxonomy): Eukaryota > Metazoa > Chordata > Mammalia > Carnivora > Felidae > Herpailurus > Herpailurus yagouaroundi. The sequence goes on from NW_024412407.1 coordinate 32,500,951, forward strand.
ACCCAGGGGCCCCATCCTTAATAAGATTTTAAAATAAACATTTTAATTTGGGCATAATTTGTTCACTCATTGAATAAATTTTTATTGAGAACTTACTGTTTTTAGGAACTACGCTTAACCCTTTGTATTCGGTAAAACTATTTAGCCCCTGCCCTCAGGAAACTTACAATCCTGTGTACAAACAACAAAATAGGAAGCTGACTTCAGTATGATAAGTGCATCTTAGTGTTAGACTCCAGCATTATGGGAACACATGGAAGAGGCATCTGTCTATCCTACTTTGCAGAAATCAGGGAAGGTCTCCCTAGATTGATATCTGAAGTTTGAGTAGGAGCTGGCCAGATGAAGGTGGCAGGGAGGTTTTTTGGCTGAGAGAATATTCCAGGTAGAAGATGTAATTTGCTGGCAAGCATCTTTAAAATGATGTATGGTGTGCCTGTGTAGTTATAGGGAGGGTTCAGGGTGGAGGAGTGGGTCTGGGACAGAACAGGGGAGGTGGCAGGAAGGCAGAAGTGGGGAGAAAGGAAGCTTTACAGGTGTAAAAGGCCAGATCACAGAGTACTAGGCTGTTTCATCCAACTGGATGTTTCCTGGAGGGCAGTGGGGAACCATTGATTGGATTTATGTATAAGAATGATTGGGGCGCATGGGTGGCTCAGTCGGTTAAGCGTCCGACTTCAGCTCAGGTCATGATCTCACAGTTCGTGAGTTCAAGCCCCTCATTGGGCTCTGTGCTGACAGCTTAGAGCCTGGAACCTACTTCAAATTCTATGTCTCCCTCTTGCTCTGGTCCTCCCCCGCTCATGCTCTGTCTGTCTCTCCTTGAAAAATAAATTAAAAAAAAACATAAAAATAAAGAATAATAAATTTAAGTTTTAGAAGGCAGGAGTGTTAGGTTGATTCAGATTTTATCTACAGAAGCTTCTGAAATGATTCCAATTTAGATTATCAAAAGATCACTTAAAATCCTGGCACCTCTCATTAATAGATTTTTACTGCTTACATGACACAAATATTTCGACTTTGAAAACTACTATTATTAAGAAATAATACCAAATATTAAAAAAAACATGTTTTATCAGAAACAATCATATATCTCTCTTAGAGTGTAATATATTGAACTTTTAAAAGATTTTGCTGAGTTAAACCTAGGCTGACACTTAGTTTAGCAGCTTGAGGAAAACTTAGCTCCCTTCCTCATCAAATTCAGTAAAACTATGTAAGATTATGTTAGAAAAAGCAACATGTTTTAGGTTGATTTGTTGAAGTTCCCAAGAAAATAAATTTTCCAAAGAAGTTGGAGGAAAAGCACCCACTGTGTATCATTCTATTGGATAGAGGCAGAATGGATTATTTCTACATTTTCATAGAGCCTTTTTGAAGGAATAGAGCCTATTTGAAGAAATACACATATTGACACATTTCTTTTATAATAATTCATATGTTCCATGTTTGTAAAAACATGCTATCTGAAAGTTGAGTATAAAAGTCAATTCTAGTTTTATTGATTGCCATTAAACAATTGGAAATATGTTACCATAGAGAAGTACTCTGTAATAGGCATGGATTTTGCTGATCAGAAGTCAAGGTGATGCCATGACCCTTTAGAATTTTGTAATTCTTTGAAATTCTAGGGGCCATTGTTTTTATTCTGGTCTGACCCTTGCCTTTATCTTGATAATATTTCTGACACTCCTGATTGTCTCCTGCCTTTACTTCATGAACATTCTGAATCCAGTGGTTTTTCTTTCTTCTTTATAAGTAAAGCTTCACTGTTAGTTCTTTTCTATACAAATGTATGTGTTTTCATTTATAATAGCTTTTTAGCAAAACAAAAAAATCCTATTAGTTCCATTTGGATGCTAGGTGACCATGTGATTTGGGGCAAAAAACAAACTCTGACCATTATTTTCCTTTATATGGCAAAGCTGTTGGATTTTATTTCATACCAACTACTTATTGGGACTTTGATTAAACTCTGTGCCTCTCTTAACTCATCTGTAAAAGGCCATAGTAATGGTCTTAACTCATGAGGTTGTTGTGACAATTAAAACAAATGTATGCAATGGAATTGTGCCTGGCACGTAGTGCTCTGTAAATATTAGCTCCTCCTCCTCCTCCTCTCAATGCTATTAGCACTCGTAGTGGTAGCTTAGATCTCTTAGTGAATGGATTTTATAAAAACAGTTGGTTTAAAATGGTAGACAGTGATTATGCCAGCTAAATTATACCTCGTTTATTTAATAAAGAGCTGGAATAATTGGGGGGGGGCTATTTAGAAATATTAAACTTGTTCTTCTTATGAACAACACATTTCAATTAAATCAGGTCATGCTTCTCCCCCCAGTTTTACTTACCTCAGCGTATAGGCAGGGTTCCCACTTGCTTAAAAGTGGGAATGATGGGAATGGAAAGAAATGCAAATGTGACATTACTAGCCCTTGTGCTAGATCCCTCTTCAAATTTCCTCTTCCTTTTAACTTCAACTAGCCTACTTACCCAAACAAGTCTATCTTAACTTCCCAAACAAAAATTCACACCATATGATCCGGGAACATGAAAGTGTTTGGTGGTTCTCCCTTCCTCAGCTGACCCAAGCACCTCTCTTTAACTTATTAATTCACTATCTTGGTTGTGTTTGCTCTGTTTCTTTTCCAGGTGCTCAAATCTAGGAATGTAACTCCTGGAAGCATTTATTATTTTCTTCTTTCTTCTTCTTCTTCTCCTTCTCCTTCTCCTTCTCCTTCTCCTTCTCCTTCTCCTTCT
>NW_024412407.1:32503726-32504434 GCF_014898765.1 Herpailurus yagouaroundi
CTTCTCCTTCTCCTTCTCCTTCTCCTTCTCCTTCTCCTTCTCCTTCTCCTTTTCCTCCTTCCTCTCCTTCTCCTCCTCCTCTCCCTCCCCCTCCTCTCCCTCCCCCTCTTCTCCCTCCCCCTCCTCTCCCTCCCCCTCCCCCTCCTCTTCCTCCCCTCCTCCTTCTCCCCCTCCTCTCCCTCTTCCTTCTCCCCCTCCTCCTCCTCCTCCTCCCTCTCCTCCTCCCCCTCCTCCTCCTCCTCTTCCTTTTTCTCCTCTTCCTTCTCCTCCTACTCCTTCTTCTTCTCCTCCTCCTCCCCTCTCCCCTTCCCCCTCCCTCCCTGCCTCCTCCTCCTCCTCCTCCTTCTTCTTCTTCTTCTTTCTTCTCCTCCTCCTTCTCCTCCTCCTCTCCCTCCCCCTCCTCCTCCCCCTCCTCCTCCTCCTTCTTCTTCTTCTTCTTTCTTCTTTCTTCTTCCTCTCCTTCTCCTCCTCCTCCCCCTCCTCTCCCTCCCCCTCCTCCTCCTCCTCCTCCCCCTCCTCTCCCTCTTCCTCCTCCCCCTCCTCTCCCTCTTCCTCCTCCCACTCCTCTCCCTCTTCCTCCTCCCCCCTCCTCCTTCCCCTCCTCCCCCTCCTCCTCCCCCTCCTCCTCCTTTTTCTCCTCTTCCTTCTCTTCCTCCTCCTCCTTCTTCTCCTCCTCCTCCTTCTTCTTCTTCTCCTCCTCCTCCTCCT
>NW_024412407.1:32504534-32514747 GCF_014898765.1 Herpailurus yagouaroundi
CCTCCTTCTCCTCCTCCCACTCCTCTCCCCTTCCTTCCTTCCTCCCTTCCTCCTCCTCCTCCTCCTCCTTCTTCTTTTTCTTCTTCCTTCTTTCTTCTTTCTTCTTTCTTCTTTCTTCTTTCTTCTTCTTCTCCTTCTCCTCCTTCTCCTCCTCCCCCTCCCCCTCCCCCTCCTCCCCCTCCTCCTCCTCCTTCTAAAAAGTGACACTGGCCCAAAAGGGGACATGTTACCATGAAAAAAGTTCCATTTAACCCCAAGTGGAATAGTACTTCACTTGTTTTTCTCTCCCTGACCCATCAAATCCACATTTTTAAACTCGAAGTACCTGAATTTGCCATTTTATAGATTTTATTGTTTTATTTCTTATGATTCTTCTTCCCTACTCTCTTTAATTTTATTTTGTTTAAATTCAAGATATTAACAGGATACAAAGAACATTCCTTGTTCAGAATCATTTTTACATAAATTTCTTTGCCAACAGAGCACTCTTTCTGTGCATCAGTCTTAAAACATTGGAAGCAGTTTCAAAAAATGCATCAACTCTTTGTTTCAGTGTTCACTAATTATCTTGTTTCAGTGGTTCACTAATTATTCTGGATTTTGAAGGGGGAAAAGCTTGAAATAACATTTTCAAACTGAATCATACAGTTTTTAGATGTTCCTAGCTACATGTGACTCAGTCTGACTTTGTAACCTTTATAAATACTATCTTTTCTATCCTTTTTCTTCTAAGCCACTAACAAATTATAATATTATATTTATTATTGTACTTACTTCATGCAGGCTCTCTTACGAGACTGTAAACTCCATAAAGGTGGGAACCAGGTCTGTTTGTTAACTGTGTGCTCAGTATCTAGAGCTCACCTGTCTAGTATGATAGCCATTAGCCAGATGTGGCAATTTACATTTCAGTATGAACTAATTTAAATTTAATAAAATTAAAATCAGAGCTCTTGAGTAGTGCTAGCCACAGTTCAGGTGTTCAGCTCTTGGACTCAGCGTCTGTTTTGGGCAGTGGTGATACTGCACATTTTCACCATCACAGGAAGTTTTACTTATCAGTGCTCATCTAGATCCCTGATGGGCACATAATGGTTACATAGTACATGCTTGTTGAATGAGTGAATGAATGAATAAATTAGTACTGATATTGGCTGGTGGCAATTACTGTTGAATGAATCTTATTTGAATAATTATTTACAAAGGTCCTTTTGGCTTTTATTTAATCAGTGTTGACATATCCCTGACCAGTTTCCAAATTCCAGATTTATCCATAGTTAAGGGGAAGTACCCAATAGTTCAAAGTCTCAGATTCCTCATTAACATGGGGATAATAAGGACAGGTTGACCAAAGTAAAGCCATTTTGGTTTTAGGCTGAAAGTCAGTAGGTCATAGAAAGAGTCACAAGATCCAACTCATAGAAAACCACAATACCTCACTCTCTGTGGCAGTAAAAGCCTCAAAGACTGGACATTATTAACAATCTCCCCTGTGGGTAATTCCACAACCTAAGACAATGGAAAAACTAACCACCCAGTATAAGTGATAAACCCAAAGTTAGAGTATGCCCCTTCCTATATGGTCAGCTAATTAAAAAACAAAACAAAACACTGATAAAACCCTTGTTAGAAGCAAAGCAGGGGTCCTTTTTCTTATCTGGGAGGAGAGACCACTTCTTTGTGAAGTTGTTCCAGTCCTCTATGTATAATAAATCTGTGTCCCTTCCCTATAAAGGGCTTGCTCTTGAATACTTTCTCACACAAAGCCAGGAACCCTCTTGGTGAGGGGCCCTGGCCTGTCTGGTATCTGTGACCTCTCAACAATCTCATAAGGTGCGTAAGAATTAAGTAAGATGATATAAGAAAGCGCTTGCACCGTGACTTACTAAAATGCTTATAAATGAACATTATTTTTTTGACGACAGCAAATAGAGATATGTCTAAATTTATCCCTGTTCATGGATGGTTTCACGTTTATGAGGAACTTTACTCCTATTTTTGAGAGCTTCCATTGTTATTATATGGTAGACATTTTTCAAGGGTAATATTATTCGTAACCAAAGCTTGCATTATACTGTCTTTAAATATGAAATTTAGTAGCCTCAATTAAAAATGTTTTTCCTTGGGGCGCCTGGGTGGCGCAGTCGGTTAAGCGTCCAACTTCAGCCAGGTCACGATCTCGCGGTCCGTGAGTTCGAGCCCCGCGTCGGGCTCTGGGCTGATGGCTCGGAGCCTGGAGCCTGTTTCCGATTCTGTGTCTCCCTCTCTCTCTGCCCCTCGCCCGTTCATGCTCTGTCTCTCTCTGTCCCCAAAATAAATAAACTTTGAAAAAAAAAATTTTAAAAAAAATGTTTTTCCTTTGGACTTAATTTTTTTTTCTTTAATTCGTATGACTATGTAAATAGCTAACTTCCCAAGAAAAGAGTTTCACACTACTTTTATAGGCAATTTGAATTTTATTTACTTAAAAATTTTTTTTAACGTTTATTTATTTTTGGGAGAGAGAGACAAGAGTGTGAGTCGGGGACGGCAGAGAGAGAGGGAGACACAGAATCTGAAGTAGGCTCCAGGCTCTAAGCTGACAGTACAGAGTCCGACATGGGGCTTGAACCCATGAACTGTGAGGTCCTGACTTGAGCCCAAGTCGGTTGCTTAACTGACTGAGCCACCCAGGCACCCCTTAGGCAACTTGAATTTTAAAACTAATGCACAGATATCTCTGACTTCTATTCTGGGGAGCTGACAAAGATTTTATTCCCACCTATATTCATTTAAATAGGGCTTCTCTTTGGAAACAGATTAAAAATCTGAATAATTAAAATGAATACATCACTGATTATTTATCTTAGGGTAATTTCAGGTTTCATTTAGTCACCTAACTGCTGTGCAGTTAAAGCTATGGTTTAATTTCTAGAAAAACAAGGCATTTTTTAAATTAACAATAATGCCTGATGTAGTTGGGGATATTGCCTCACTTTTACTCACTATAATTGTTGTTTCTTTCCTGGGATTTGAAAACAGCATTTGTTGTTATATATAACATCAGGTAGTTAAACATATCTACCAAAATATCAGCTGACTTATGTGAGGTAAATTTCCTTCATTTTTTATCTTGCTTTCACTGTGGCTGTTCTGGTCCTTTTGTTTTTAGTATAAACTTGTGCTCGTATTTTATAGTCCACCTTAACCTCTCAAGTTCATATTGGAGGTGACTTGAGTTTTTCCCTTGAGTTTTCCATTAACAAATATTTGTCAGTGTTTTGACAATGAAAATATGTTACAGGAAAAGGCAGATCAAGCACATACATTTATTCCACTCCTTTCAAAAGAGTGACAGCAAAGGGATTAAAAAAAAATGCAGGAATTCAGTGAGATAAAATGACTCTGGAAAGCCTGTGGGTGATTGTTACTAACCTACAAGCTCTAAGAAGCAGGCACCTGAGCTGCTAGCGAGAGACTCTGAGAAGCAGCCTGATTTTCCCTTCAGAACCTCAGAAAGGCTCGACAATGACAGTGAGGCTGAAAACAGGAGAATTAAGTGGTAAGTGTGTTTAAAGTGAACTTAGGCCCCAGATGCCTCCCCACACTCCAGCAAGACTGGAAGTTAATTCTGTGGAGAATGTGGGCTAGGGAACTCTTGAGTAGGGGACACCAAGGCATAGAAGGAGAGTGGAAAATGAAATACTAAATAGTGAGGTACTCTCAGCACACGTCCTCTACTCATCTCCCAAAATTTGGCAGTTAGATATATATTCTCCAGGATTTCAATTGGAAGATGCTTTTTTGAAGAATCTGACCCTTCTGTGCAAAAGTCCTGTGGATACTGTTGGTTGAGGGTCTCCCGCTGGAATAGCCCAGCCAGATAATTCCACAGTGAAACCTATGTGTTGGCAAGTCCCACTCACCTACACAGATTTTATTTTTTTTTTTAGTGTTTATTTTTATTATTTTTGAGAGAAAGAACGAGTGATGGAGGGGCAGAGAGAGGGAGACAGAGTATCTGAAACAGGCTCTGTGCTGACAACAGGCTCCTCACTTACAAGCAGAGAGCCCGATGTGTGGCTTGAACTCATGAACCCTGAGATTATGACCTGAGGAGCCAAAGTCAGACAAGACTGACAACTGAGCCACCCATGTGCCCCCACAGAACTTTCTAATTAGTCTTCAAGTGTTTTATCTTCACTGTGAATAGTGACCAGTGATCATCAGACATTTGAGGAAATTTAGAGACCAAAACAAGCCTGGAGAAAACAAAATTGACAGCAATAGGCACAATAGAGGGAGAAGAAGAAAACTGTTAAATATTGTCATTAATATTTTCAGAAATATCAAAGAATATACTGCAATCTGGAAATAAGAACAAGTATCATGATAAAAGGAACGTGTAGGGCATAAAAATGTACTCCTGGAAATTGAAAATTGATAGAAGACTTGAAAAATCTTAAATGACTTTAGGAGATAAAGTTAAGGAAGCCACCAGAGAGTAGAACAAAATACCAAGAAATGAAAAAACAAAAGTGAAAAGGCAATAAAATTAGAAGCTCAGTCCTCAGAATAGAACAATAGAATTTTTTAGAAAAGTAAAATTTAAAAAAAATGTAGTGAAGAAACGATCAAAGAACTCAGGAAAATTTATTAGAATTTAAGGACCATGATTTTCAAATTGGAAAAGATCCATTGAATTTCTAATATATTGAATTAAAAAAAAAAAGTCTATACCAGTGTATTCATGAGATTTCAGAACATTAGGGGAAAAAAGAATGAAGATTCCCAAACTCCAGAACTGCAGAAAGAAGACAATAGGCCACTGAGAAACAGAAGGCCACCTAATATCTCAGCAGGAGCCGTGGAGACAGAGCAATGGCTTCAAAATTTGGGAGCAAAAGTAATTTGCAAGGTAGCACTGGAAACCAAGACAAACTACTGGCCATCCATGAAGGTATAATAAACATGTTTTCAGCCTAGTAAAGCTGCAGAAATTATGTTTCTTATACCCTGAAGTATGTACTCTTCAAGATAAAACAGTAAAAGTAAAGAAGAGGGAGTCCTGAGATCCAAGAAACAAGGATTGAAGATAGGAGGAAGAGGAAATAATGGGTAGGATAAGGCTGCTTTGGAAACCACAGTGAATGCTGTACAGGAGACCTAGGGATTAATCGATTGATTGTAACAGGAAGGTGTAGGAATCAGGGAGAGATGCCTGCAGAAAGATAAGAATAGTGGTAGAGTAGATTGTGTTTAAATGCATCAAAAGAAACTTCACTTTTGGTGGAGAGGGAAAGGATCAAATTAATGGAAATGAAGGAGAACTAAGGGTTGAAGGTAAGATGATTATTAATTCTAAAGACAAAAGATTGTACAATGAAAGAAATGTAATCTTAGTCTATACTGTGAATAGCATTACGCAGATATGGTGACTAAACACTGAATTTTGGTCTAACAAAAGCATGGTACCATGCTGTCTCCTGTGTTTGCTCTTCTGTTTTCTGGCTTACTCAGCTCATGTATTACAGCCTGGAGGAAGGTTTTTTTTTTTTTTTTTTTTTTAATTTTTTTTTTGATTTTTTTTTTTTTTTGAGACAGAGAGAGACAGAACATGAACAGAGGAGGGGCAGAGAGAGAGAGAGGGAGACACAGAATCTGAAACAGGCTCCAGGCTCTGAGCTGTCAGCACAGAGCCCGACGCAGGGCTCAAACTCACGGACCGTGAGATCATGACCTGAGCCGAAGTCGGACGCTTAACTGACTGAGCCACCCAGGTGCCCCTGGAGGAAGGTTTTTATGAACTGAATGCCTAGCCCCTTCCCAGCATAAGCTGCCCACTTTGCGTTCTGTCTTTTTACTTGCCACGTTGAACTACATAAATGATCCTGTTGATGTCTCCTCCCCCCATTGTGCCATTCATTATTTCTTCTCCTTCTCCTCCTCCTCTTCCTCCTCCTCCTCCTCCTCCTCCTCCTCCTTCTTCTTCTCCTTTTTAATGTTTATTTATTTTTGAGAGACAGAGGGAGAAGCAGAGAGAGGGTGTGAGACAGGATCTGAAGTAGGCTCTGCACTGACAGCAGAGAGCCCGATGTGGGGCTCAGACTTGCGAACCTTGAATTCATGACCAGAACTGAAGTTGGACACTTAACCAACTGAGCCATCCAGGTGCCCCTACGTGTGCTGTTCACTTCTAAAGATCTTTATCTTACCTTCTTTGATTCAACCCTTTTTTGAGGAAGATTTTGGTTTCTAGGCCCACTCCTCTGACTTCCCTTGAACTTTATTTATTTGTTTGTTTATTTATTTATTTTTTTTTAAATTTTTGAGAGGGAATGAGAGAGCATGAGCAGAGGGGGCGCAAAGGGAGAGAGGGAGAGAGAGAATCCCAGGCAGGCTCCCCACTGTCAGCATGGAACCCAACATGGGGCTCGATCTCACGGTTTGGGAGATCATGACCTGAGCTGAAATCAGGAATCAGACTCTTAACTGACTGACCCACATAGGAGCCCCTACTTTTTCTTCTTTTTGTTCCCCCCTAAAATTTCTGTATAAGATGGGAGAGTTTTCAAGGAAGGTTTTGTTAGGATTTGTTTTCTTTGTGGGAGTACGGACTATCAGTTATTTTTATATTCAGCCAAATGTAGATAATGACTGGAATTGATTTTTCTGTTGTGTTTTGACTGTTTTTTGTTACATCACTCTTTAGTAGCATATGGGGACTGTCTCTGATTTTGAAGATAAGTGAAAAATAGTATTTTGAAAGGCATGCACTGTTATCTCTGTCAACAAAATGTTAAACAGTGTGGAATAATAGGAGTAAGGAGTCATTAAGCATGATTGGAGAGTTTTACCTTATTAGTCCAGTCATGGACTTTGTTGACTTATAAAGTTATAGATGTTGAACTTGAGACACCTGCCCCCATATAACCATTATGCTGGCATTTGGATCTCTAAAACTGTATCTTGCCAATATAGAACAAATTGAAATCATGAATAATCCTTGATGAGATATGGTATTTCTGTGTCCTCTTACCGAAATGATCACTGTTGGAGTAGTATGGCAAACAGGCAGAAATGAGGTTTGAGGTGAGAAGTAGCATCTTTTTATAAACTATCTGGAAAGCAGTTTGGGGGTAATGTACATTATAATCTGGTAGAAAGCTTTATTTAACCTCCATTTAAACAGAATTGCATTGCTTAAAAAAGTCCTGTGTAGTTTAACACTTAAGCATTTTTTACTTACACTAACCTTGGGGAGATGTATTTATGATTTAGAAAAGTAAGATGAATTGAGTATAATAGTTGCTTAAAGGTGACATTTGCCGCTTTGTGTGGCGTTTGCTACATTTGCTATAAAGCTGTGTGGTATGTTTGTACACCATCAGTCCTCGTAAGGAGGTGTACTGACAGATCAGAGTGAGTCACCAGTGGTGTCTTATTTACTGCTTCATGTCCTTTGCTCTGGGTAATGCAGAGGGAGGTAATCATGTGACAGCAGGGTAGTTAAATATTAAAATGTTATATCTTATCCGTAGGTTAAAACTCTTCTCACTGTACCTGTGAGGTTTTATGATTTACTATTTTTAGAGGCCATTTAATACATCATAATAAAATTTGAATTCAAGACTTTTGGGCTCATTAAAGATTATTTTAGAACGTATTTTTCTTTCTAAACCCATAACGACGATTTTAGAACATATTTAGAATAGAAAGGTGTGGGTTATATCAGGCCCAGATAGCTCTTTATCTGTTTGCCTCTGTAAAATGTGTTGAGCTGTACTAATTTGGCTTATGGCACACTATGGAAAAAGAATATCTCACAATAAAAAATGTCATATGTGAGATCCTAAGTTCCTCAGTAGCTTTTGTTTTGCACTAGCAGTGGCACAAAATTTCATTTTGAAACCTTTCCAAAAAGTTCATAGAATGTCAGTGAATACTAACCCTTAAGGCTGATTTTCAAAAAGTAGAGATTTGAAAAAAAAATTCCTGGGGAATGGGATGAGATGAGTTAGGTGGGATGGTTCTCTTTACTTCTTGTTCCAAAATGTTGTTCCCTGATATGTGTTCAGTTGAGAACTGAACTGACAGAAAAAGTTGTACTTTTATTCTTATTCTGTGAGAAAATACCCACAGTAAATATTCTTCTACCTCTTCTGAGAATTTGCACTCAACAACTTTCTGCCTGGGAAGATTTGAACTTCCTAGATAATGTTTACTTTTTAAAATTCCAATCATCTTTTGGTGGTGTTAGCCAAGGTTTTTTTTTGTTAAGGGCTGTGATCTCTCCCATGCTTCAATTTCTTTCTCTTTCCCTTCCTATCTTTCTCTCATTTTCTTTCTTTCTTTCTTTCTTTCTTTCTTTCTTTCTTTCTTTCTTTCTTTCTCTGTCTTCACTCTCTCCGTCTCTCCCTCTCTCTCTCTCCCTCTCCCTCTCCCTCTCTCCCTCTCTCCCTCTCTCCTGCTCTCCTGCTCTCCCTCTCAGCACTATCTATACCCAGAACAGAAGGGAAGGTTAACTCAGATCTTGTCTGAAGCACCTGAAGTAGGAGTTTATAGGGTTTGAATAATCAGGAGTTTCTATTTGATGAATCCGATCCCCTCTTGTTTGTTTTTCCATCTTTTCTGTTGACTAAAAAATAGAATAAATGAGTAAATAGTGGAGAATATACAAATCTCCCATACAGAAGAATGCCAAATAATTTATGCGGATATTCCCTCCTGTAGAAAGTGGAGCATAACTGTCCACCCCATAAGTTGTGGGCTGTATGTAATCACTCCTTCCAAACAGGCCTGTAGAATGGTGGGGAGGGAGGTCACTTTATCATGGAGAAACCTGACAAATACTGCCTCAGTCAGTGAGCAAGGTTAGCATAAACCATGTTCTCAGAGCCAGAAGTGTGGACTCTTGATATGATATGGTGACCGTGGCACATATCTCTGTGGTCTCCCTCTCCAAAACCTATAATTCCAGCTTAATCATGAGAAAACATCAGACAAATACCAACTGAGAGACAGCCTACAGAATATCAAAATACAGTATTCCTCAAAAAAGCTATCAAGGTCATTATTGCTGGTTGAATCGTGTTCCCCCAAAAGATAGGCTCAAGTCCTGCTACCTGGTACCTATGACTGTGACCTCATTTGCAGAGGGTCTTTGCTGATAAATCCAGATGAGGTCATACTGGATTAGGATCGACCCCAATCCATTGACTGGTGTCCTTATGAGAAGAAAGAAATTTGAACACAGACACCCAGGGGAGGCCATACGAAGATAGAGCAGAGATTTGAGTGATGCATCTACAAGCCAAGGAAAACCAGAGATTACCAGCCAGATAACTGTCAGAAATTAGGGGAGACAAAGAAGGATTCTTCCTCTATACCCTTCAGAGAGTTTAGCTCTACTGACACCTTCATTTTGGACTTCTAGCCTTCAGAACTGTGAGAGAGTAAATTTCTGTTGTTTTTAGCTGCCCACTTTGTGATACTTTGTTATGGAAGCCCTGGAAAACTAATATAGTCCTCAAAAGCAAAGGGGGAGTGTGAGACATGGTTACAGTGTAGAGCAGCCTAATGAGACATGAGGACTAAATGCCATGTGGTATTATGGAGAGGATCCTGGAACAGAAAAACAAAACAAAACAAACCCAACAGCTTTAGGTAAACACATGAAGGAACTTTGAATAAAGTATTGATTTTAGTTAATAAAATACTGATATTGGTTCATTAATTGTGACAGATACGTCATGCTAATGTGAGATGTTAACAATAAGAAAATGGGGTGTGGGGTATGCAAGAACTCTCAGTACTGTTTTCACAGATTTTCTATAAATATAAATAAAGTGGTTCCAAAAAAAAGTTTATTGCCAAAAAAAAAAAAAAAAAAAAAGACCAGGATTTAGCTGCAGTTTTATTGAGACCTCTGGTGCATGTGATGGAGTAAATGGTAGTATTTTTAAGGATGGTAGCAGTGGTGATGAGGCACTGAGGCCTGATTAATTATGCTGATTAATTATGTTGCAGGGTAATTGAATCAGAAACTTCCGCTAATAAAGTGTATACTGCTTTAAAAGTCAGTTTCTTGCAGCTGTCATTATATAAGGCTAACTGTAAGTCCATTGTTAATTGTGGAAATAATATAGTCGGGGGATAAACATTTTGAGGAAAGGTTTTATTCAAGCCTATTTGCCAAGGTATATGAAAACAAACAAACAAACAAACTCCTGTC